>NC_061104.1:47747927-47777927 GCF_015104395.2 Macrobrachium nipponense | reverse complement strand
GGCCGATATTGTCATTCAGTTTTAACGAAACCTATATCTGTAAAAGAGCTGTATGGCAACTAGAACAGGAATGGTTTTTTGTAATGTTGCAATGGAACTTATCGTTGTGTTATTTGCCATTTTTATCTAAAGGTGTTTTATTTGTAAGACCATTTTATATCTCATAAACAGTGTTAATACTATGTCATTTATACCGATCAGTAATGCCTCGGAAATGGTAGATATTCAGAATATCTACAAATATTTTGCTTACATATTTTAATTAAATTTTTTCATTTATATAGCATATATGTTTATGCATTTACCTCTAATCATAACGTTAGACGCTTCATTACAATCGTAGTGGTCTATTTTGAGTAAATAACGACTTTTCTTAAGAAAATTATCATTGATATAAAAGAAGAAGAATTATTTTTAACCGGAGTTAAGTATATCTTAGTTTTACCAGACCACTGAGCTGATCAACAGCTCTCCTATGGTTGGCCCGAAGGATCAGATATTTTTACGTGGCTAGGAACCAATTGGTCACCTAGCAACGGGACCTACAGCTTATTGTGGGATCCGAACCACATTATATCGAGAAATGAATTTCTATCACCTGAAATAAATTCCTCTGATTCCGCGTTGGCCGAGCCGAGAATCGAACTTCGGACCACCGGATTGGCAGCCGAGCGCGAAAACCACTCGTCCAACGAGGAACAATTTTAATCTTAGTAACATTTGTATTTGCGGTAAGAATGATAATTGTGATCTAGTAACAGAGGTGTTTCTTTTAGGCATTATTGTATTTATTATTATTATTATTATTATTATTATTATTATTATTATTATTATTATTATTATTATATTATTATTTTCTTATTATTATTATTATTATTATTATTATTAGCAGAATTAGGAATCGGATAAGACTAACGAATCGATAACGTTTAGCATTAGATAATACTTATTAAAGCATATCTTTATAATATATTATATATATAATATAATATATATCTATATTTTATATCTATATATATATATATTCTATATATATATATATATAATATATAAATCTCGGAGAGTATACTGTCGTGAAAGCTGTAATCTCCACTGCAACGAAGAGAGAGAGAGAGAGAGAGAGGGAGAAGAGAGAGAGAGATAGAGCCCATGATCATTGTCTTCTCAACATCCTAATATTAGGTGATTGACCCCATTTACCTCCTACCTCTCCCCTCCCCTCCCCCACCCTCTATCTCTCTCTCTCTCTCTCTCTCTCTCTCTCTCTCTCTCTCTCTCTCTCTCTCTCTGAGAGGAATGAAGAATATCAGGTAAAAGAAAAAAGCAAGCCATCAACGAGATATGCAGAGGTGCCAGCAAAAAATTTCAATGCATCAGCTCCAAGATTCTACTCAAGAGATAATAACTGTTTTTATTATGCAAGGGGATATTGCAGATATGGAGAAAATTGCAGATTCAGACACAAAATGAATAATTATGATGAAGGAAGAACAAATATTATGGAAAAGTTGGATTTTTTAATGTCAGAAAAAAAAATTTATTTCTGGAAATGAAAAAAAGAACAACATACCAGAACAGGAAAGAGACATGGGAAAATCCTTATTATTACCAATATTAAATGAAGGAGAAAACACGCAAACCATCATAGTGATGAATGCGCAGGGTTTAGTTACGAGTAACTCAAAAAGAAAAATAGAGCTTTACTTAGAAGAACATAAACCCAAAAGTTGAAAAGAAAAACTAGATATAATGAATAATAAGTGAAACCTGGTATTCCCAACAGAGACTGGGAATGATGATCAAATAAAAGGGTTTCAAACTTATAGATCAGATAGAAAAAATAGGAATCAAGGGGGAACCGCAATTATATGGGAAAGACAAAAAACAAGGAAAAATATATGAGAAATATAGTAACTCAGAATGTGAACTAATAGCGGTAGAATTTGAATCTGAAAAATTAATGAATATCAATATATAGAACCTCCTAATACTAAAGAGTTTGACTTAATAATAGAAAAATTGGATGATATATGTAGAAATCACAAGGACTGGACTATTCTCCTATCTGGAGACTTCAACTTTCCTTTCGTAGACTGGAAAGAACGAATAGGAGATTGTGGATGTACTTATACATATAAAAAAGAGAGTAATAGTAGTGCAGAAGATAAGAGGCAATTCGAAAAGCTATTAGATATGCTACTAGAATACACATTCAACAAATAAATCACCTGCCAACAAGAAAGGAAAATACTTTAGACCTAGTATTTGTGAACGAGATGAATTATGTTAAAGAAATAATAGTTTATAATGCGAGTATTTCAGACCATAATGTCATAGAATTAAACAGTCCATTCCAAAGCAAGTGAAAACAGAGATAAGCAAGAAATGAAAAAAGTGGGAAGGATATGGAAAATACAACTTCTCTACAGTAAAAATATAAATGGTCAGAAATAAATGAAGAATTAACAAAGATTCGGGATAATAATTTTCGTAAGTGATGACATAAAGGTAAATACGGAGATATTATATAAAATATTAGAGAAAATAGTGGATAAATATATACCGAAGAAGAAAAGTAAACATCAGTCATGCATACAAGAGACAGAAGGATCTTGTTCCAGAAAATCAGAAAGTGGAAAAAAGGTTCTAGCAAAAAAAAAAAAATGCATGGAAAGTTATAGAACTAAAAAGTAAGATAGAAAATGCAGAACAAAAGATTATACAATCAAAAGAAAATGAAAAACGGGACTTGGAAGAAAAAACCCTATTAAATATCAAGCAAAATCCCAAACTATTATACTCATATGCAAAGAAGATGAATAAAAGAAGAATAGAAATAGGCCCTCTAAGAATTGAAGGGAGATTAACGAATGAAAAAAAGGAAATTTGCAAACATACTGGCAGAACGATATAAGAGAGAATTCACCCTAGAATAGATAATGAAGATAATGATATAGAAGTAAGGGATGAAAATATGAATATTTAGCTGACATAGATATTAATGAAGCTGATATTGTGCAGGCTATTAATGAAATTAAAAATGGAGCTGCTGCAGGGCCTGATGGAATTCCTGCTATTTTGTTAAAGAAAGTAGTTCATTCTATCGCAAAGCCACTTGCAATATTATTAGACAAAGTGTAGATACATGGCAAGATTTATGATGAGCACAAAATTAGCATATATTACCCCTACTTTCAAAAGTGGATCAAGACTAGAGGCAAGTAATTATAGGCCTGTGAGTCTAACATCACATATTATGAAAGTGTATGAAAGGGTAATGAAGAAAAATATTATGAAACATTTAATAAAAAATAATTTGTTTAATAAAGGACAACATGTTTCGTACCGGAAAAAGTACACAAACCCAACTGTTAGTCCACCGTGAGAACATATTCAAAAATATGAAAAGTGGAAATGAAACAGATGTGGTTTATTTAGACTTTGCAAAAGCTTTTGATAAAGTAGACCATAATATATTAGCGAAGAAAATTAGAAAACACAATATCGTGGATAAAGTAGGAAGATGGTTAAAACAGAATTTTTACACAACAGAAACAACAGACTAGTTTATTCAAACGACGGAGAATCGGATGAAGCCAAGGTAATATCCGGTGTGCCGGCAAGGTAACGGTTTTTGTTGCTGGCAACTACTGTTTTGTTATTATTGGATTGAAGACATTAGACAATAATTTTGTTTAAGGATTCGGTTAGTGAGTAGTTTCGTCGCAGATGACGCAAGAATAACAGTAGAGAAAATTACTTGTGCTGAACGATAGGAACGCTCTAACAAAGAGAGACCTTAAAGACTAAAGTATAATGATTGGGGCAAGTAGGTTAAATAGGATGGTATTTAACTCTGTAAATTTAAATTTTGAATCAAATTAAATTATATGGAGACAGAAGAAAAAGAAAGCTATATGCATATAAGGGGACCTAATAATGAGACTAATCACAATAAGGAAGCAGTTAAAGACCTTGGTGTGATGATGAATAGGAACAATGCCTTTATGCATGATCAAATAGCAACTCTGTTTGGCAAAATGGTAAAGCAAAAATGGGAAATGTTTGTTACGGCACTTTCAAAACAAGAAAATCTTGACACATGATTATGGCTTTATAAAACCACATATGTTCGTAGTCCCACTTGAAGTATTGCAATATGGATTTATGGTAACCCACATCTAATCAAAAGGATATTGCACAAATAGAGAGTTTGTACAAACGGGTCCTTTACAGCTATAATAGAAGAAGTTAAAGACCTTGACTACTGGGTAAAAGACTACAATTCTTAAAATTATCTAGTCTAGAAAGGAGAAGAGAACGCTACATGAATAAGTTCAGGCATGGAAAACAAGAATAGAAGGAATAGCAGAAAATATCATGGAACTAAAAATATCAGAAAGAGCAATGCAGAGGTAGATTAATAGGGGAAGTGCCCAAAAACTATACCATGGAAAAATAAGGAAAGCACACAGGCCTTAATCACTTAATCCGGCACCTCGCCCCAGCATCGATAATTGCAGCGTCTATTCAATGCGTTGGCCAGCTCATCTGGGATTAATATAGCAGGCGTGAGCGTGATATGGTTGTTTAGAATAAGCTCGACAAATATCAAAATCTAAAAAACTGCCTGCCCAGACCATCCAGGATTGGGAAGAGGCAAAAACATATACCGGAAGATGTAACTAGCAGACTCTCTGGTTAATACCAGTTAAGAGGTGTCCTCACACTGGAGGGACCCTGGGGCAACCTAACAATAAATGTAAGGGTCTGGTTAAGGTAATGGTCTCTCTGAGTCCGTGCCATCAAAGGAAACTCACGTCTATTAATTCAAGTCACGAGGTTATTTTATCTGAGGTGGCTCCCAAGTATCCAGCTGGCGCCCATAATGGTTGCTGTACTCTCTCTCTCTTCTCTCCTCGTCTCCCTCTCGTCTCTCTCAATCGTCCTCTCTGTAGAAATTTCGAGAGGAGGGCGACTGTGACTCGCCCGAGTGGAACCAGCCGCCCATGTTTGATACGGGCGTGTGGTCAACAAGCTCTGCTTCTGACGTGTTTGCCTGGGTCACGACAAACTCTTCACCATACTCATTTCCTTTTTTTTTTCACCAATATTTTTTCTTTTTCGTTTTAGTCTTTTGATATCTTTAATATTAATGGATGATGACACTGATCCTCCAGAAGATAAGTAGCGACTCGAACGGACATTTAAGGGATTTACAAATTGGAAAGGGGGAAGATGCCTTGATGTCGTGACCTTTAAATGATTTTTTTTCTTCATAATCGTGTGTTGTGTCTAGTGGGACTTTTATATAATGATGCGGGTGTTTTTTTTTTCTTATCAGCGTGAAAGGATAATTTTCAATAATAGCTTGTACGTCAGATCGTTCAGGCTCTAATACACACACTCCCACACACGCGAGTGTATGTATATACACACAAACACATATACTAAATGCATATGTATAATAATGTGAATTCAGAGATTATTTTTCAGGGAGGAAGTATGAAGTGGAGACTTCAGTTATGAAATGATGAGGTGGAAGGTTTTTTCATCAATGAAGTTTTAATTAGAGAATTTTTTTAATACTGAAGTATGAAACGGAATTTTTTTTTTCAGTAATGAGTTTGTTGAATTTGGGAACTGTTTTCCCACTACACTGAATGAAAACTTTTAAACTTTTCAAATGAATGAAGTGTTAAGTAGAGAGTTTTTTTTTTTCACTATTGAAGTGTGAAGTGTAACCTTGTTTCAGTAATGACGTGTGAAGTGGAAACTGTCTTCACTAATGAAGTGTGAATGAAAACTTTTTTTAATTAAAGTAGAAAGTTTTGTCACAAATGTACGTCTGAAGTGGAAACTTTTTTTTGAGTAATGGAGTGTAAAATGAAAGTTTTTCTATTACAGAAATGTGACGTGTAACTCTTTTTATGTACACTCTCTCTAAGTTATTAAATTCTACTTAAAGTTTTTCGCAAGGTCACTCGTTTTCTTACAAATGATTCCAATTGTCAAAATAAGTATTCGAGTTTTAGACGCTGTTTTCGCTTACTCTGGGAGTAAGCCTACAAATACAAACTTATTTGTTGTTCGTGTTGTGGGGGGTAGGTAAAGATCTGTTGGAAGGGCGCCGTAAAAAGGTCTGAAAAAGGTGGTTTGCGTTGAGTTTTATCGATACTGGAATTTCTTGGATCGGGTCTTTTATGATTGATTTATTAGAGTGAAGATATAAAAATAAATAATATGGACGTTAAACAGTATAGAACATTTATTTGTAATAAAATCTAGGATCTTTATTTTAATTTTCGTTGGCGAAACAAGGATCTATTTATTCGTAGTTTTTAGACAACTTATGCGTGAGGGGAATATCTCCCGAGTAAGCTGGAGGCCGGATCACGCCTTCTTCTACCGGGTTAAGTTAATAGATCGTTTCCGGCCTGATAAGTATTTGCTCATACAATAGCATGTTGCAATTACTTTCCAACTGTGGTAAACTATTTATAGTAAACAGCTTCAGTTCTTTACTTGTTATTTTTGCCTCCTCTCGCTTTTGCTCTTTGTCCTAAACCACCCCCCTTCCCTTCCTCTCTCTCTCTCTCTCTCTTCCTCTCTCGCTCTCTCCTCCATCTCTCCTCTCTCTCTCTCTCTCTCAATACGTGATACTTCGGTTCATTCTCTCTTCTTACACATGTGGTAAATCCTCTTGCTTCTCTATACTCAGTAACATTCTCTCTCCCTCTCTCTCTCTCTCTCTGTCCCCCCCCCTTCTCTCCTCTCTCTCTCTCTCATCTCGTCAAGCATTTATTACTAACTAACCGGCGCATGAAATTGCTTGATGACGCAAGCACACGTCATGGGTTACAGGAAGGGAATTTTTTTTCTTCACCCTTTTCCGACCATATTTTTAATTTATTTTTTGTGCTCCCTTTTGTTTCAAAGAATTTGTTCGTTTGTTGTTTGTACGTGTGGAGTACACTACTCGGTTAGGGAATGTTTTTTTTTTTTTGTTTTTGTCATTTCTTTTGTCAACAAAAGGTAGTCCCATTTGGTTTTCACAATTTATTAATTGTCGGTTCCAGTGTTGTTTTTGCCTTGTTTTTTTTTTTTTCTTTTTTTTTTTTAATTGTTTTCTTTGTTTTTTTTTTCTTAATTTGTTAACATTAGGCCTTGCTTTGGATTTTTCTTGGATTTTTTTTTTGGCTTTTTTTTTTAGTTTATATAATCTAAGATAATTATTTATTATGGTGTTTTATTAGCGCTTTACTTCCCAGATATGTTTACATATTTTTGCTCCTTTCTTTTATCTCTCTCTCTCTCTTTCCTCTCTCTCTCTCTCTCTCCTCTCTCTCTTCCTCCTCGTTCTCTCTCTCCCGTCCCTCTGAAATCTCTCTCCTCTCTCTCTGTTTCTAGAGGAAAGTATAAACAGTTTTCAAAAGCAAATGCTTGTATCTCGGCTCATCAAATTTGTTTGCGCATCAAGTTGAAATCTTCATTTCTTATTCTTTTATAGTTTAATAATCTCTGATAATTCACTAGTCCAAAAAATCTTTTTATAGTTTAATTGTTCCTCCGATATTTCGCTTCCAAAAATCTTTTATAGTTTAATATTCTCTGATAATTCGCTTTCCAAAAATCTTTTATAGTTTAATATTCTCTGATAATTCGCTTTTCCAAAAACAAAAATCTTTTTATAGTTTGTAATATTCTCCGAATCAATTCGCTTTCCAAAAATCGTTTTACAGTTTAATTTATTCTCTGATAATTCGCTTTCCCAAAAATCTTTTATAGTTTAATTTTATTCTCCGAAATTAATTCGCTTTTCCAAAATAAATCTTTTACAGTTTGTTCAATATTCTCCTGATAATTCCACTATCCCAAAATCTTTTATAGTTTGATATTCCTCCGATAATTCGCTTTTGCCCAAAATCTTTTAACAGTTTTAATTTATTCTCTGGAAATTAATCGCGTTTCCAAAAACAATCTTTTACAGTTTAATATTCTCTGAAATTAACTTCGTTTTCCAAAAATCTTTTATAGTTTAATATTCTCTGATAATTCGCTTTCCTTCAAAAACTCTATTTTGACTTTTTCAATCTTCCTAAAAAGTTTTGTAAGTAAATTTTGTCCAGAAAAAAATAAATAAGAAATACAAGTGGTAAAATTTTAAACTAATCATGATAGTTTTGTTTTATGTTCGACTCTAAGTTCTTCAATGGAACTTTAGAGGACATCTTTTCCTTTTTTTAAAGCTGGTGTCCTAGTTCCAGGATTCCACTTCCATTGTCTTAGGTGTTCCAGGATTCCACTTCCATTGTGTTAGGTGTTCCAGGATTCCACTTCCATTGACTTTGGTGTTCCAGGATTCCACTTCCATTGTCTTAGGTGTTCCAAGATTCCACTTTCACTGTCTTAGGTGTTCCAGGATTCCGCTTCAATTGTCTTAGGTATTCCAGGATTCCACTTCCCTTGTCTTAAGTGTTCTAGGATTCCACTTCCCTTGTCTGAGGTGTTTCCAGGATTCCCACTTCCTTGTCCCTGATTGGTGTTTCCAGGATTCCCAACTTCCGTTGTCTTGATGTGTTCCAGTTAGTTCCATTTCGTTTGTCGTAGTAGGTGTTCCAGGATTCCACTTCCTTTCTCTGAGGTGTTCCAGGATTCCATTCCCGTTGTGTTAGGTGTTCCAGGATTCCACTTCCGTTCTCTGAGGTGTTCCAGGATTCCACTTCCGTTGTCTTAGGTGTTCCAGGATTCCACTTCCATTGTCTGAGGTGTTCCAGGATTCCACTTCCGTTGTCTGAGGTGTTCCAGGATTCCACTTCTATTGTCTGAGGTGTTCCAGTAGTCCATTTCCGTTGTCGTAATTGGTGTTCCAGGATTCCACTTCCGTTCTCTTAGGTGTTCCAGGATTCCACTTCCGTTGTCTTAGGTGTTCCAGGATTCCACTTCCATTGTCTGAGGTTATCTCCTGAGATCCTTTTGCGAACAGATGCGATGTACGAAGGGCGGTTTTGGGTCCTATTGCACTCCTATTTGGGGGTTTCTTGTTATATTTCTATTTGTGGGATTCCTGTTGTATTTCAATTTGGGAAATTCCTATTGTATTCCTATTAGGAGATTCCTGTTGCATTCCCATTTTGGGGGAATCTTGTTGTATTCCTATTTGGGGGTTTCTTGTATTTCTATTTGGGAGATTCCTATTGTATTCCTATTAGGAGATTCTTGTTGCATTCCGATTTTGTGGAATCTTGTTGTATTCCTATTTGGGGGTTTCTTGTATTTCTATTTGGGAGATTCCTATTGTATTCCTATTAGGAGATTCCTGTTGCATTCCCATTTTATGGAATCTTGTTGTATTCCTATTTTAGGGTTTCTTGTATTTCTATTTGGGAGATTCCTATTGTATTCCTATTAGGAGATTCCTGTTGCATTCTTATTTTGTGGAATCATCTTGTATTTCTACTTTGGGGATTCCTGTCGCATTCCTATTTTGGGGATTCCTGTTGTATTTCTATTTGTAGATTTCCGTTGCATTCCCATTTTCGCTGAATTTTCTCGTATTCCTATTCGGGGGATTTTGTTGTATTTCTATTTAGGAGATTCCCACTTGTATTCCTGTTTGTAGGTTCCCGTTGCATTTCCATTTTGGGGGAATCTTGTTGTATTCCTATTTAGGGGACTTTTGTTGTATTCCTATTTTGGGGATTCCTGTTGTATTTCAATTTGGGAGATTCCTATTGTATTCATATTAGGAGATTCCTGTTGCTTTCCCATTTTGGGGGACTTGTATTCCTGCCGCTGGGTTTTTTTTGTTGTATTCCTAATTTTTGGGGATTCGTGTTGCATTCCTATTTTGGGATTCCTGGTGCCTTCCTATTTAGGGATTCCTGTTGTACTCATATTTGTGAGAATTCCTGTTGTATTCATATTTGTGAGAATTCCTGTTGCATTCCTATTTTGGGATTCCTGGTGCCTTCCTATTTAGGGATTCCTGTTTTATTCATATTTGTGAGAATTCCTGTTGCATTCCTATTTTGGTGATTCGTATTGCATTTCCATTTGGGGAATTCATATCTCTGGAATTCCTATTGTATTCCTATTTTGGGAATTCCTATTGTAATCCTATTTGGGGAATTTTCGATTGTTTTCCTGTTTTCGGGGAATCCCAGTTTTGTAATTCCCCCTATTTTGAATAGTTGCCTATTTGTATTCCTAGTTTGGGTGATTCCCGTTGCATTCCTATTTGGGGATACGATCGAAAAGAAATGAAATCAAGACCTGGAATAAGGAACATGAAGCTTTCTTATACAGAAACATAAGAAATCTTTGTGCTTTCAATGTCTAGTGGTTATTAAGTCCCTTTTGTGAGCCACTTTTGAGAAACAAGAATTAATAAGTGTGACAGATGATGATACCACTTTATCCTCTGCTGAAAAGGTAACCAGATAACTTGACGTCAAAATGAACGCTTTGTCTGAAACTTGAATTTTTTTTCTTTTGATAAGTCAAGCATAAGGAAATCGTTTGGCAAATCAAGTTTTTTTTTTTTAAACTGGATCCCAGAGAAATAAAGTGGTAACTCTATTACAAGGAAGCGAGAATCCTGGAGACTTGAATTGTCCTAATTTTTTGTGAAGCGAGGAACTGTGTTTTTCCGTTGAAAAAATTTCTATTCCTGCTTTTTTCTTATTTTAAGGGAATTTACCTATTACTTTCTACTTTCTTTCTATTGAATCCGAACTGTGTATGGAGTGGAAAGACCTCTAGTCGGTTTTAAATTGTAAAATTTTATTTTTTTACGATTTTTTTTATTTGTTTAAATTTGTGTTTTGGTACAGTATTGTTTTATTCTCTCTCTCTCTGCTCTCTCTCCTCCTTCTCTCCCCCCTCATCTCTCTCTCTCTCAGTCGTCTCTCTCTCTCGTTTCCTTTCTCATATATGTTTCAGATATTCGGGTAGATTCTTGTTCATAAATTTTTGCTTTTACTTCTCTATTTTTTATTTTTTTTGTTTACCTCTCTCTCGTCTCCGTCTCTCTCTCTCTCCTCCTCTCACGGTGTGGTTCTTACCCTCATCCTATTCTCTCTCTCTCTCCTCTTTCTCTCTCTCCTCCTCGGTCTCTCTCTCTCTCTCCTCTTCGATTATTCAGAATATTCGGGCATATCTGTTCATAACATTTTTGCTTTAAACCTTCTCTTAATTTTTTGTGTTTGTACTCTCTCTGCTCTCTCTCTCTCCTCTCCCCCTCCGTCCTCATCTCGTCTCTCTCATCTTCATCTCTCTCCCTCCTCTCTCTGGTTGCTTATGTTAAATCGTTTCTCCCTCACACTCATTTCTCTTGTGTAAATATTCTCTCGCTCTCTTTCTCTGTCTAGTTTCCTTTGTAAAACATTATACTAAGCAACTGGTGCATGAAATTGCCAAATGATGCTAAGATCATGTCAAATGGTTTAGTACGGGAGGGTATTGTCTCCATCCTACCTTCCCCTCCCACGCACCCCCCCCTCCCCCCTCCCCCCCTCCCCCCATCCCGCACGCTGCACACGACGTTTTTTGGTCCTCGATTTTGGCGTCCTTTTGTTTGCCAAGAGGATTTGTATGGTCGTTTGTTTCCTTGGTTTTGAGTGCAAGAGTTTTGCTGGCGTTTGCATGTGTGTTTTTGTGTATAATATATATATATAAATATAGATATATATTATATATATATATGTATATATAGATATACTATATATATATAATATATAAATATTATAAATTATAATTATATATGTATTATATAGATTATATACTATATATATATATATAATCTATCTTATAGATATATATATATATATATATAATTTATATCTAATCTATATCTATATATAATATATATATAAATATATTATATTAATATATATATATAATATTAATAGAGTTATAGATCTTATATATTATATATATATATCTATATATAATATATATCTATAATATATATATAGTTTATATCTAAGATATATATCTATATATATATCTATCTATATATATATATCTATATATCTGATATATAAATATAGATACTATAGAATATAAATCGATATAAATATATAATAAGTATATATATGTATAGGTTCTATATAATATATATTCATCTATTAATCAATAATATATATTAATTCAAACGTCCTCTAAAAAACATGACAAATTCTGAGTTATTTCCCTTCCTCCTTGAGAGTTATTGTGTTTGTCAACAAGAGCAGCCATTCGGTTTTACAAGTTATGTTGGACTCACTATATTTTTTTGTTACTTTTATGTTTCAGTTGTCTGTGTATGTTGGTTGGCCGTATTTCGTTTTGCACATTATTTATTTTGGGAATGTACTGTAGTATTTATTCAGTATTTTATGTTTTCCTGCTGTTTTATGTGGTTTCAGAACCGTATTTTCCGTTTTTATTGTTGCAGTTTTTCTCATTTCATCGTCCTCGCTTCTTTGGTTGTTGATGGTACCAATTTTTTCTTTGTGTTCAGTTCTATAAGACACGTCTGAATTTATCTATAGTAAGATTTATTATGCGAGTCCTACAAAGGCCTTAAAATTTATTTTTCGTTTTACGAACTCATAAAGTGTCAAGATTTATTATGTGATTCCCATAAAGGCCCTTAAATATATTTTTCATGGTAAGTATTCACAAACTAAGATTTATTATGCGATTACCAAAAAGGCCCTTAGATTTATTTTTCATTGTAAGAATTCATAAACTGTCAAGATTTATTATGTAATTCCCAAAGGCCGTTAAATTTATTTTTCATTGTAAGAATTCATAAACTGTAAGATTTATTATGTAATTCCCATAAAGGCCCTTAAAATTATTTTTCATTGTAAGAATTCATAAACTGTCAAGATTTATTATGTAATTCCCATAAAGGCCATTAAATTTATTTTTCATTGTAGGAATTCATAAACTGTAAGATTTATAATGTAATTCCCATAAAGACCATTAAATTTATTTTTCATTGTAAGTATTCACAAACTAAGGATTTATTATGCGATTCCCAAAAAAGGCCCTTAAATTTATAATTTCATTGTAAGAATCCATAAACTGTAAGATTTATATAATGCCCATATAGGCCCTTAAATTTATAATTTCTTTGTAAGAAATCCCATAAACATGTAAGATTTATTATTAATGCCCATATGAGGCCCTTAAAGTTTATTAATTTCCCATTGTGGAAAGAATTGCATCAACTGTAAGATTTATTATGTGATTCCCACAAAAACCTTAAAAATTATACATTGTTTTTTCCCAGTTTTCATCGTCTCACTGAACTTTTGAGAGCATTCATATTTGTCGCAATAGATGTGGTAGTTTCGTTCTGTACGTTTTAAATATTATCGTCATATAGCACACAAACATCCCTTTATTTTCCGTCCTGCTATAATATTTCAAGAGGGCGGGGCTGGGTGTGTGCACTGGCTTGATTTATTACCTGCTATTTACACGATGACTGTGTGATTTTTCTCACGTTATTTTATGCCATCATTTTCGCTCAATGTATTTCAGTGGGTTATTGGTGTGTCAGTTCAAGTAATTCAAGAAATTCGATGTTTTGATGTATTTTGTTGTTCTGTAGATCAGCAAAATACGTTTTTTTTTACTAATATTGATTTGCTTTTATATATATAAATAATATATATTATCGTTATATAAATTATTATATAAATATATAATCTATATATAGTCGATATATTCTATAAAGATATATAATGATTGTGTATATATATAGTATATTCTATAGTTTGCGTTTATATATATACTAATATCTATAAACTTGAAATACTCTAATATAGATACTTACTAATATAATATGATATGCTTATATTTATATATTTATATATTTTTATATTTATAATATATTATATTAATATATAATAATATCTATATCTATAGATCTATTATTTACAGATATATTTAATATGATATAATTTATATATATATATATATATAGTAAAAATTATATCTAGATGATAATTTATACATGGATATATATATATATTATATATCTCTCTATATATATATATATATAATATATATCTATAGATATCTATATATTTATTTTATATATGTATATATAATATATCTATATATAATTATATATATATATCGTAATATATTTATATTTATTTTTATATATATATATTTATTTATTTATTTATCTAATATAATATTAAATATGATATATATATTCTAGAAATATATATATTATATATATATATTAATAATATATCTAATAATCCTATTCTATCTATCTATTCTTATATATATATCAATATTCATATATTATATCTATATATAATTATATATATATATATATTCAATATCAAATACTTTGTGAAAAATAAACTGAAAAACAACAGATCTACCGATATTTAACAAAAGAAGTAAATATCAGTGGAAGAGCCACCAAATAAGAGAAACCCCAAAGTTGAAAAAAAAAGAAAAAAGGAAAAGAAAAATGGTTTCAGTGGGAAAAGAAGAATGGAATAAAACATGGAATAGGAAATGAAAGAGGAAGGATTCCCTTGCTCCCCTGAATATCCGTTTGATGGTAGGTTTAATCAGAATGACACATCGATAATGAGCGATAAGTGGAGGTATTTAATACAGTGCTGGTCAGAAAGGAAAGGAAATGAAAGGAAAAAGTTTGAAAGCAGGAAAACATTTTCAAAGTAGGAAAACGTTTTAAATCAGGAAAACATTTCAAACTATGAAAAAGTTTTAAAATAGGAAAACTTCTCAAAGTAGGAAAACGTTTTAAAGCAGGAAAACGTTTCAAAGTAGGAAAACGTTTTAAAGCAGGAAAACGTTTCAAAGTAGGAAAACGTTTTAAAGCAGGAAAACATTCCAAAGTAGGAAAACGTTTTAAAGTCCATGGAAAAACATTTTCAAACTATGAAAACGTTTTAAAAAGTAGGAAAAATTTTTAATTTTTAAGTAAAGGAAATCTTTTTAGAGCAGGCAAAACCATTCAAAGTAGGAAAACGTTTTAAAGCAGGAAAACGTTTTAAAGTAGGGAAACGTTTTAAAGCAACGGAAACACATTTTCAAAGTTGGTTTGAAAACGTTTTTTAAAGTCATGGAAAACGTTTCAAGTAGGAAAACGTTTTTAAAGCAAGGCGAAACATTTCCAAAAGTAGGAAAACGTTTTAAAGCAAGGAAACATTTCAAAGTAGGAAAACGTTTTAAAGCCAAGGAAACATTTTCAAAGTATGGAAAACGTTTTTTTTAAAGCAGGAAAACACGTTTCAAAGTAGGAAAACGTTTTAAAGCAGGCAAAACGTTTTCAAGTAGGGAAAACGTTTTAAAGACGAGGAAAAACATTCCAAAGTAGGAAAATCGTTTTTAAATCCATGGAAAACATTTCAAACTATGAAAAACTTTATTTTAAAAGGTAGGAAAAAACACATTTTCTAAGTATGGAAAAACGTTTTTAAATCATGGAAAACCATTTCAAACTTATGTAAAACGTTTTTTAAGTTTAGGAAAACATCTCTAAGTAGGAAAACGTTTTAAAACAGGAAAACATTTCAAATTAGGAAAGCGATTTTTAAATCAGGAAAACATTTCAAAATAGAAAAACGTTTTAAAGTAGGAAAACATTTCAAAGTAGGTAAACGTTTGAAATTAGGGAAAAATGTCAAAGTAGGTTAAACGTTTTAGAGCAGGAAAATTTGTCAAAGAACAGGTAAAGCGTTTTGTAGACCAGGAAAACATTTCCAGGTAAACCGTTTTAAAGCGGGGAAAACATTTCAAAATAGGAAAACATTTTAAAGCAGGAAAAACATTCCAATGGTAGGAAAAACGTTTTAAATTTAGGAAAAGGGGTTTAACTGTAGTAAAACGTTTTAAAGGCTGGAAAATGGTTTTTAAAACGTAAGTAAAGTTTTTAAAAGTAGGAAAATGTTTTCCAATAAGTAAAATGTTTTTATCGGCTGGCTAATGTTTCAACATAGCAAATGTTTATAATTAGTAGGAAAACATTTCCAAGAAGTAAAACGTTTTAAAGCTGGAAAACGTTTCAATGTAGTAAAAGTTTTAAAGTAGGAAAACGTTTCCAAGAAGTAAAACGTTTTAAAGTTGGGAAACTTTTCGACGTAGTAAAAGTTTTAAAGTTGGAAATGTTTCCAAGAAGTAAAACGTTTTAAAGCAGGAAGACTTTTAAGTTGGGAAAACGTTTTAAAGTAGGGAAACCTTGTAAATCTGGGAAACGTTCTAAAATAGGAAAACGTTTCAAAATTGTAAAACTTTTTAATGTGGGAAAACGTTTCAAAGAAGTGAAACGTTTTAAAGCAGGCAGACGTTTTAAAGTAGGAGGGGGTTTTAAGTTAAAAAACGTTTGAAAGTAGTAAGATGTTTTTTAGTAGGAACACATTTTAAAGCAGGAAAACGTTTCAAAGTAGTAAAATGTTTTAAGGAATGAAAACCTCTCAAAGAAGTAAAATGTTTTACATCAGGAAGACTTTTGAATCAGGAAAACGTTTGAAAATAGGAAAACGTTTTAAAGTAAGAAAACGTTTTAAAGTAAAATATGTTTTGAAGTAAGAAAACGTTTACAGGTTGTTTGAAGCGAAAGGAGAAAGAGCAGATAGATAGATAAATAGATAGATAGATAGAATCCAGGTGACTTGGTTCTCAATTTAACGGATCAGCCTCTGTACCGTCTTTCCTTCATGTATGGAGAGATGGGAGAGGAGGAGGAGGAGGATGGAGGAGGAGGAGGAAAATCTCCCTGAACACCTCCAAACAACCGTCAAACCCCCACCCTATACAACCTCACCCTCCTCCTTTCCCTTTCCCTCCCATCCCCCCATCCCCCCTTCCAACCACCCATCAACCCCTCTCTCCCTTTTTCCCTTTTCCTCCCTTCCCTCCTTCCTCCGCCTTCCCCTACCCTTCCCCCCCTGGGTTAAAGACACTTTTCCCCCTCCCCCTCCCCCTCCCCCCCTCCCCCTCCCCCTCCCCCTCCCTCCCCTCCCCCTTCCCCCCTCCCCCTCCCCCTCCCCCTCCCCCTTCCCCTCCCCCTTCCCCCTCCCCCCCCCCCCTCCCCCCCACCCCCCCCCTCCCCTCCCCTCCCCCCTCCCCCTCCCCCCTCCCCCCTCCCCCTCCCCATCCCCCTCCCCCTCCCCCATCCCCCTCCCCACATCCCCCTCCCCTCCCCATCCCCCTCCAATGGTCGACCTTCACCAAACGAATCTGCTTCTTTAACTTTTCTCCTCCCAACTCCGATTGGATCATCTTGAATGGCGTCAAATTGCGTTTATTTCCCCAGGTTTTCTGGAATTTCCCTTCCCCCCCCCTCCCTCATAGTTTTCCAGGGAGGTTTGGGGGGCGGGGCGGGGGAACTAGGAAGAGAGAGAGAGAGAGAGAGAGAGAGAGAGGGGGATGGAAATTGGAGAAGATAGCGAGAGACAAGAGGGTGAGGGGGAAGATATGGGATTGTGAGGTTGCCTGGAATTGGGAAAGATTAGGAGTTTTCTGCGGTAATTCATTCCAGCTCTCTCTCTCTCTCTCTCTCTCTCTCTCTCTCTCTCTGTTGGTTTTTTTGGGGAGATTTTTCTTCCCTCTGCATTTTTTTTATGGAATGGGAAACCATGAAATTGGAGATTTATCTACGAAAATTCAATATCGAAAAGAATGAAAAAAAAATTTGCGCAAAGGTGGTAGATGAAGAATTTTGGTCATGATGAATTTTTAGTTGTTTGTAAAGTTATTTGTAAACATTTTCCAGTATTTCTGGAGATATAAAAAAGTTTTTTCATGTTTTCTGTTCAGTATTGTACGCGTAAAGGTTATAATACTACATTGATATGTGCGATACTGTAACAAATCGCTTGAAGTATTGTTAGCAGCATTGCACTTAATATTAAATTACCTGTACATATTATACCAGTGCTTTACTTTACTGAACTGATTCACGTGAGTAATTTTGTGTGAGGAACCTTAGTAGTTAGTAAATACATCAGTAATTACACATAAAATATGATGCAAATCGTGACAACACGAAATACATCATACACACAACCTTATACTCAAGTATTTCTCTTGTACGTATTGTTTCTCTCTTTCTTTATATCCTATTATCTTTTGCAGTTTCTGTTGAATGAACACCATATTCTTTGGAAGCTTGAATTTCAAATTAGTGGTTACTGTAGGCTTGTTCCATATTAATAGGGGTTTATCATCTGAATAATAATAATAATAATAATAATAATAATAATAATAATAATAATAATAATAATAATAATAATAATAATAATAATAATGATAAGATAATCTCACAATAAACACGAATCACTGAAATATATATATATATATATATATATATATATATATATATATATATATATATAATATATAATATATATATGTGCATATATATATATATATATATATATATATATATATATATTTCTTCACCAATATAATATATAATAATAATAATAATTAATAATAATAACTAAGTAATAATAATAATAATAATAATAATATAATAATCTAATAATAAAATAATGTGAGAGTGGACTTGTATACAGGCGTGATCAGTGTTGCCAGGTAGTAAGATCACTCAGGCTCGTCTAAATCTCTGTAAACTTCCGGGATGCATTTGTATTTTAACGTAGCTCTCTCTCTCTCTCTCTCTCTCTCTCTCTCTCTCTCCTCTCTCTCTCCTCTCTTTTCGCTTTCAATGTCGTTCCGACGTGCAGCGACAATACATACAATCCATGAAGAATGGGGCACTATGTCATTTCATTAGGGACCTCGCTGAAAATTTATTGTCTGTGAAGTAATTGCAGATTCGATCTTTGTTAAGTGGCGCTTGTTAATGCGTATATATTGACGCATAAATCTCTCTCTCTCTCTCTCTCTCTCTCTCTCTCTCTCTCTCTCTCTCTCTCTCTCTCTCTCTCTGAGTGGACAAGGAATTTGATTTGTATCGAGTGCCCTTTCTGCATATTTTTAAACCTGAAAAAAGATTCTGCTAAAAGCATGTAAAACTTCTATATGATATGTATGTGTGTATGCATCCATGTGTGTATGTATGTATGTATGTATTGTATGTACGTAGCCATCTAGGGCCGAATTCCTTTCCAGAGAGAGAATTTCTTCATTAATTTCCACTGGGATTCCGAAGCTTTTAGTAAAGCTATCTAAAAATACTAGACGATAGAGAGAATCTCTCTATCTATGTACCATTCTATCTGTTCATATATATATGTATATATATATATATCTATATATATATATATATATATATATAGATATATATATATGTATATATATACATAAAATTATATATTTATATATATATATATATATATATATTATAATATATATATATATATATATATATATATATATATTATGAGAGAGAGAAGAGAGAGAGAGAGAGAGAGAGAGAAGAGAGAGAGAGAGAGAGAGAGAGATGCTGATCGGAGATCTTATTGGCTAGACTGTGATCAGTACTCTAAAAAATAAATAAAATGTTTCAAGGTATTTGTAACATATTAAACAGTTGTGTATGTCTGGCGAAAATCTTCGTTTGATATTGACACGATGCGACAAATGTCGTTTTTTCTCTTTTTACTTTTATGAATTATTTTTTTTTTCCTTCCCAAATTTGATGACTTGGACCCAGACAGTCTCTTTTTTGAGGATAATCGGTGGCCCACACTTCCCCTGTCAGGGAGAGAAATGGATGTTGACGATGCTGTGGATAGAACAAAACTTCTATTGATCTACTCTCTCTCTCTCTCTCTCTCTCTCTCTCTCTCTCTCTCTCTCTCTCTCTCTCTCTGTTATGTGGGCAAGAAGACTTACGGAATTAATTATTACTACTTTTTCCGACATATATTTTATATAATTTTTTTTTTCATTTACGCTGCTTAAGATAAAAGTGTTGAATTGATTGTTACTGATCGCTGTAAGATATTTGTTTTTAATTGTTTCGTGCTGTCATCTCTCTGAAAGAATTATGTTGAGTTATTTGGGACTCTCACCCCTGTGAAATAATCAAGTTGTATTATTTGGTATTCTCACCTCTATGAAATAATTGTGTTGAATTATTGTGTTGAATTATTTGGTACTCTCACCCCTATGGAATAATGATGTTGAATTATTATTTCTCCCCTATAAAATGATTGTTGAATTATTTGGTACACTCACCCCGATGAAATAATTTGGTACTCTCACCCCTATAAAATAACTATGTTGAATTATTTGGTACTCTCAACCAGATCAAATAATTATGTTGAATTATTTGGTACTCTCACGCCTATAAAATCCTTGTGTTGAATTATTTAGTTTTCTCACTATTGAGAAATAATTGTTTTGAATTATTTCTTACTCTCACCGCTTTGAAATAAATCTGTTGAATTATTTGGTACTCTCACCCCCATAAAATAATTGTGTTGAGTTATTTGGTACTCCCAACATTGTAAAGTAATTGAGTTGAATTATTTGTTACTCCCACCCCATAAGATAATATTCTTAACACTGTAAAGTAACTGACTTGAATTAATTGTTACTCTCACCACTTAGAAATAATTGTCTTGAATCATTCGTTGCTTTCACAACTATAAAATAATAATTACTGATATTGGTAATAATTTTTAAACTGGGCTAATTTCCCTATTGCTAAAAGCGCAACTATCTATTTATCAAGGGAAAGAGTTACCAATGGCAGATTAATGAGAAAGATGATTATCAGTGATAGATTAATGAGACAGTTTCGTTAGACGTTAAGAAAAACGAAGGAGGAAAACGTAGAGAAAGATGAAAGGATTGAGATGTCTCATAAGACATTCGAAGTTTAACACAGGAGGTCGTCGTGGGGAGAAATTTAATAAGTTTGGCATGAGAGAGTAAGAGTGAAAAATCAACTGGATATAGGGACAGAGGGTTAAAGAAGGGGAGTACTAATATCAAGGAGAGAGAGAGAGAGCGAGCGAGAAATCGGCAGCAAATAGACAATCAGAGAGGAGTAATACCAACACTAAGAAGAAGAGAGAGAGAGAGAGAGAGAGAGAGAGAGAGAGAGAGAGAGAGAGATTAATCGGCTGCAAGTAGGAAAGAAGTGAAGGAGAATAATACCAAAAGCAAGAAGAGAGAGAGAGAGAGAGAGAGAGAGAGAGAGAGAGAGAGAGAGAGAGAGAATATCAGCTGCAAATAGGAAAAAATAAAGGAGAATAATTCCAAAAGCAAGAAGAAGAAGAAGAAGAAGAAGAACGAAGAAGAAGAAGAGAGAGAGAGAGAGAGAGAGAGAGATAGATGAGAGAGAGAGAGAGAGAGCGAGAAATCGGCTGCAAATAGACATCAGAGAGGAGTAATACCAACACCAGAAAGAGAGAGAGAGAGAGAGAGAGAGAGAGAGAGAGAGAGAGAAATATCAGCTGCAAATAGGAAAAAATAAAGGAGAATAATTCCAAAAGCAAGAAGAAGAAGAAGAAGAGAGAGAGAGTAGAGAGAGAGAGAGAGAGAGAGAGAGACAAATATCAGCTGCAAATAGGAAAAAATGAAGGAGAATAATACCAAGAGCAAGAAAGAGAGAGAGAGAGAGAGAGAGAGAGAGAGAGAGAGAAAGAGAAGATGGCTCGCCCCAGCAAGTATTAAGTGTGGAGTGAATTCCACAGTAATTACCCCGTGTATTAACCGAGCTAGAGGTATTCAGTCGGCAATGAGGTTTTACAGCGGGAACTATATTGTTTGCGTGACCTTAGCATTCCCGAAATGCCTCGCCGTAAAGATGGCGATCATTTCCAAAACCCCGCCTTCCGAATCCGCCCTCTCTCTCTCTCTCCTCTCTCTCTCTCTCTCTCTCTCTGTGAGAGATAACCTTATTTTTTTCAATGCCTTCCTCGTTGTATTATATTTATTTTCCTTTTTTTTCGTAATTTCTTATAAGTAAATGTGGAAAGGGAAAAAGTTTTTAACGCTTTAAATTTATTTTCTTTCGGCTGATTCCCTTATAAGAGTTAAAGAAAAAGTTTCAATTTATATTTATCGTAATTCTTATAAGTAAAAAAGGGGAAAAAGTATAAACCCAATATAGGTTTTTTTTTCCCCGTAAATCTTTTAATAAGCGGAATCCAAAATCCAGTTAGGAACTTAAAGCATAATTTGTATCTTGGGGCTGTGTCTGTTCTTAGGTCAAAGTTTTCATAGGGTGTAAGTAGTGGCCGTACACTACCACTGCCCACCTCACGCGGTGCACTGTAGGCTTTACTTAAGTTTTTTTTATAGCGTTCCTTCGTCTCCGAGCTGCAACCCCTTGCATTCCCTTTACTGCATCTCTGTTCATATTCTCTTTCTTCCATCTTACTTTCCACCCTCTCCTAACAGTTGATTCATAGTGCAACTGCTTTGATGTTTTCTTCCTGGTACACCTATCAAACCTTTTCACTCGTAATTTCTCTTCCTCATAGGTCCCAGAGCTTGGCCTTTGGCCTAAATTTTATATTCCCTTCCATTCCTGTTCTAGGTCAGGAATCTGATTAGTCCGAATTAAAGGTTTTGATATGAATTTGTCTCTCTCTCACTAATTAGGCGTCACATCAACTAAAACAACATTGTCCCAAATTCAAGAGATTTGTGTTGGATCGCGGAACAGTTTCCCGGTATTTTGCGCCAATATTGTTATATATGTTTTGTGGCAAGCGAAAATTTGCTCAAATTGATACTCAGTGTGAACAACTACAACTTACGTTATCGTATCTCTCTCTCTCTCTCTCTCTCTCTCTCTCTCTCTCTCTCTCTCTCAGATTAATACGAAGCGTAAACTACTTGAACATGCATAATTAGTTTAAACAGTTTGAATATACATATTCGCCAGTTGCTGAATCTCTCTCTCTCTCTCTCTCTCTCTCAGATTAATACTGAGTGTAAACCAACTTGAACATACATAATTAGTTTAAACAGTTTGAATATACATAATCGCGAGTTACTGAACCTCTCTCTCTCTCTCTCTCTCTCTCTCTCTCTCTCTCTCTCTCTCTCTCTCTCTCATACACACACACACACACACACACACAGAATGAAGCCTATTGAAAATATTTTACCACATCTCTGAAGGACAAACCAGGCGAGAAGAATTTGCATGCGACTTCAATGACAGGGTCATTCAGGTCTTCTCTCTCTCTCTCTCTCTCTCTCTCTCTCTCCTTAGAAGTCCGTTGCAGACCGCAAAAAAGCCGTAAAAAATATTTTTTTTTAAGAATAGCTCCTTAAAAATACAAGTTTATTCACGGGAAATATTCCTGCTTCCCCCCCTCCCCCCCCTCCTCCCCCCCTCCTCCCCCCTCCCCCCTCCCCTCCCCTACCCCCTCCCCTCCCCCTCCCCCTCCCCCTCCCCCTCCTCCCCCCCTCCCCTCCCTCCCCCCTCTTCCCCCCCTCAAAGGAAAATTATTTTATTTCTACTCGGGGTTGTCAGGTTATTCAGAAACGTTTTCGCTCCTGATGGAGAAATACCTTTGGAGCTGGTCACGAAAGAAATGTATTCACCTCTTTGGATTCACAGTTTGTTAATTCATACAATTTATGCCTGCGTACTTGATTCATTCAGCGCCTCAGTGGCGTGATCGGTATGGTCTTGACCTGCCACCTCGGTGGCAGCGAGTTCGATTCTAGGGCATTCCATTGAGGTGTTAGAGATGTGTATTTCTGGTGATAGACGTTTACTCTCGACGTGGTTCGGAAGTCACGTAAAGCTGTTGGTTCCGTTGTTGAATAACCATTGGTTCCATGCGACATAAAAACACCATTATAAACAAACATTTCTTTAAAAAAAAATGATCAGGTGTATTTGAAGATAAAAAAGAAAGACCACCGTTATTTATTTTGCACAAAAATAAATATCTGAAGAGATATATTTTAAGATATAGAAAAATTATTTTCGACGTATTCTTTCATTTTATGTTATTCTGTCTCATAGTATCTTTACATTTGTCGAAAGATTGCACTACTAGCGTTTTCAGTCTATTTGAAAGCCTTAATCTTAATTCTGTATGCAATGAAATACCTTCATTTGAGTTGGGATTTAACTGACATTTCAATAGCAAGTTCTTTGTGACTGAAACTTGGTCACTCTTTCGGGTAAATTTGGATTCAAGTTGACTAACAATATATTGTTTATGTGTGATTTACAGTGGGATCTTATTTACTTTTCGTCAATTTATTTTAATATTTCATGTCGGCAACTTATCGTTCGTCACAAACTTATACAAGGCAACGACCTATCGGTAATCCTAACTAGTGCTTCATACTGTTGACTACAGTAGATCCACATCAACCGGGCATCCGCTGTGTAGGCCAGTCCCTTACGACGATTCCTGATTGGGTGTTGATAAGCCAATCACAGGGCTGGAAACTCTCAGCCTCTCTAGAAAGTTCTCATAGGCAGGATGTATGTTTCACCTCTCCTGATGGATACGTCTTTCAGTATCCCTCAGGAGAGGTGGAACATACATCCTGCCTATGTGAAATCTCTCTCGAGAGAGAGACCGAGAGTTTCCAGCCCCGTCATTGGCTTATCAACAGCCAATCAGGATCGTCGTAAGGGACGGGCCTAGGCATCAGAAACACAGTTGGCGTGAATCTACTATAGTACTTGTCAAAGGTTGGTCTCCACTTACGGTCGTTGACTTGTTTCCAACAAGTTTGTGATATGTATGTGACAAGTTGATGACGTGATGATATGTTTTACTTTAGTGAGAATATAAGTCAACGACCGACTTGCTGTGTATTCGCACGATTATACAGTATTTACCTAAGGTCGTTAATTTGTTTTCAATAAGTTTGTGATAGGTATATATGTGACAAGTTGATGACATGTGTTCGTGACATGTATTCCTTTGTTATGGTCGCACTCTTATGCGAAACACTTTTTTTTTTCTCAAGTAGTCAGTTGAACTTTGCTTTGTGGTCAGGATTTTATCCTGAGAAATCAGCCATCCACTAATACACATTTATTCTCCTTCATCACACACAATATTTGGACGAGTGGTTTTCGCGCTCGGATACCAGTCTGGTGGTAAGAAGTTCGATTCTTGGCTTGGCCAACGCGGAATCAGAGGAATTAATTTCTGATGATCAGAAATTCATTTTTCGATTTAATGTAGTTCGGATTCCACAATAAGCTGTAGGTCCCGTTGCTAGGTGACCAGTTGGTTCCTAGCCACGTAAATAAAAATCTAATCCTTCGAGAGTTGTCAATCAGCTCAGTGGTCTGGTAAAACTAAGATATATTTAACTTTATCACACAGTATATCATACCCACTATTCATCATTCATTCTTATTCTCGCTGGAATGCGACCATTCTTCGACTGTGACCACTCTTCGGCTGTGACCATCCTTCGACTGTGACCATCCTTCGACTGTGACCATTCTTTGACTGTGACCATCCTTCGACTGTGACCATTCTTCGACTGTGACCATCCTTCGACTGTGACCATTCTTCGACTGTGACCATCCTTCGACTGTGACCATTCTTCGACTGTGACCATTCTTCGACTGTGACCATCCTTCGACTGTGACCATTCTTCAACTGTGACCATCCATCGACTGTGACCATTCTTCGACTGTGACCATCCTTCGACTGTGACCATTCTTCGACTGTGACCATCCTTCGACTGTGACCATTCTTCGACTGTGACCATCCTTCGACTGTGACCATTCTTCGACTGTGACCATCCATCGACTGTGACCATCCTTCGACTGTGACCATCCTTCGACTGTGACCATTCTTCGACTGTGACCATTCTTCGACTGTGACCATCCATCGACTGTGACCATTCTTCGACTGTGACCATTCTTCGACTGTGACCATTCTTCGACTGTGACCATTCTTCGACTGTGACCACTCTTCGACTGTGACCATCCTTCGACTGTGACCACTCTTCCACTGTGACCATTCTTCGACTGTGACCATTCATTCGACACTGACCATTCTTCGACTGTGATCACTCTTCGATTATGACCACTCTTCCACCGCGACCCTCTGTGCAGTCGAATCACTGAAGAGAAATGTATAGGGAATCATGAGATAAAGATTGCAGAGAGAGAGAGAGAGAGAGAGAGAGAGAGAGTCATTATCAAGGGAGGCTAATCCCATCTGGAACTTCCTTTCTTCAAGTCGGATCCTTCTTGGCGTTGATCGAGAATTAACTTCACAGAGACCATCTCTCCAAAGGTTTTTGTGAAGATCGGGTGGTTCAGAGGGAGGCGAATAATAATGCACAGGGAGTGGGACATGTGAATGGTGATAAGAAAATAATTAGGATTAAAGAAAATGTTAGATTTATTCATGTAGAATGACAATTAAAAATGAATTACTGTAAAATGAAAATTTTTAAATTAATTAGTGTATGATGAAAATTATAAATTTAGTTAGTGTAAGATGAAAATTATAAATTAGTGTGAGATGAAAATTAAAAATTAATTAGTGTAAGGTGAAAATCAGTAATTAATCAGGGTAAAATGAAAAAAATAAAAAATTAAGTAGGGTTAAATGAAAATTATGTAATTAATTAGGGTGTAATGAGAATTACTATAAATTAATTAAGGTAAATGAGAATTGCAAATTAATTGGGGTAAAATGAATATTATAAATTAATTAGGGTAAACTTATAAATTATTCAGGCCAAAATAAAAATTATAAATTAATTGGAGTAAAATGAATATTATAAATTATTTAGTGCAAAATGAAATAAATATTAACTAATTAGGGTAAAATGAGAATTATAATTTAATTAGGGTTAAATGAAAATTACGAATCTTTGCAAAATTAAAAATATGAAATAATTTAGGTAAAATGAGAATAAAATAAATTAGGGAAAATTTAAATTATAAATTAATTAAGGTAAAATGAAAATTGGAAATTAAAGTAAAATGCAATTTGTAAATTAATTTGAGTAAAATGAAAATTATAAATTCATTAAGGTGAAATGAGAGTTTTAAATTAATTAGGGCAAAATGAAAGGTATGAATTAATTAGGGTAGGAGAGACCGGTACTAGTTGTTACAATTTTTACCTCTAATTCAGTATCTAATGAAGGAAACTTAAACAAATTTTATGCTTTGAAAAGGTTATTATATGTGTTATCATACTCATGTAACAAAAAGGTTATATACTTTTTAATTCCTGTAATATAATAGAAAATAGCAGAAAAACTTTTTGTATACAACTTGCCCCAAAGTTGTTACAGTCCATTGGGTATATTGTTACAAAATATAAAAAAGAAGCACAAGGAATTCAGTTAACACTTCATTGACACATGTCACATATATACGTAATAATCAATTTTATTTGTGCAGCGTTCATAGTCTTAAACTTAGCATTTGATGCGTTGCACCCCCTGAGGCTGTATTTGGCCAGTTCACCAATAATCTTCAGTGTTCTTTTTTGCTTTTGTTTCCACCAGACTTCAGAAACCTTTTGTTGTTCAGATTCCTTTTACTGGTTTTACTCATGAGCCTTTTTCCTTGTGAATCTTCGTTGTGCTTCTGTAGTTTCATCTTCCTTTTCTGCATCTTTGTGTCTTTGTAGGGCTAGCCTGTTTAAAAGGTCGTAGCTCCTCTGGGGGTTTGATATCTCCTGTAGGTCTTTGTTCTGTCTTTATAGAAGGAGGTGATTTGTATATGTAAGGCCTATCTAAACCATCCTTGCTTGTGCTTGTACAGGTTCTGGAATAATTTTCAAAAGCTTGTTATGTAATGGGGAGTTACATGATCTTGAGGAGGTTCACAGGTAGGTATCATGGAGCCTATGCAAACTTCAATAGGCTCATCATTTGCTTTGGTTTCATTACCTATTTTTTGTGGCTTCTACAACTACAGGTGTATCCTTTGGATTTTCTTTTGAACGACCAGATACAACTAGATATCATGCGGGGCAAGTTGTAACTGATTGTAACAACTAGCCCTGAGCGAATTACTTTCATTCTCCTCATAAATTTTGCTATTCATTTGAATTATGGGAAAATGAAGTCTAATTACATATTGAAGCATGAAAAGAGTTATTTTTAAAAATCCCATTATTTTTCACGAATACGAGTTTCATTAATGTCTATGGAAATAATACGAAAGGTCAAAATATTAACTCATGGTATCCAAAAGCAGTTTTTTGCTTGTGGTTTCGTAGACGGGTGATCAACTTGTTTTTCACTCAGCGAGGATAAGGCTGATACTGACGCCTAATCGTGTGAAGAACCTCGACGCCAACTATTTTTATATGATGAAGATATTGACAGTATATCAACCTACCACTGAATGCAACTATAGTAGATTCACATCACCCGTGCATCTGATGTCCAGGCCAGTCCCTTACGACGCTCCTGATTGGCTGTTGATTAGCCAATGACAGGGCTGGAAACTCACAGTCTCTCGAGAGAGTCCACATGGGTAGAATGTATATCCCACCTCTCCTGAGGGATACGTCTTTCAAAAGCATCCCTCAAGAGAGGTGGAACATACATCCTGCCTATATGAACTCTCGAGAGAGACTGAGACTTTCCAGCCCTGTGACTGGCTCATCAACTGTCAATTAGGAGTGTCTTAAGGGAATAGCCTAGACATCCAATGCATGGTTGATGTGAATCTGCTATAACCCCGGTCTCCCCTACAATGATTGGCCAGCTTAGGTTTTTGTTATGTAACTGATTTTCTCTGTAAATAATTAATGTGTAAATATATTTCTCTTATTTCTCAAACTTCGATTTGATATTGTGACTTATCAATGCTCTCTCTCTCTCTCTCTCTCTCTCTCTCTCTCTCTCTCTCTCTCTCTCTCTCTCTCTCCTTTTGGGCATCGTCTATTCGGTCCCTAACTGCAACCCCTTTCATTTCATTTACTGTACCTCCGTTCATATTGTCTTCCATCTTACTTTCCACCCTCTCCTAACAATTTTATCAATTGAGAGGTTTACCTTCTGTTAGGTTTTCAAACCTTTTTACTCTCAATTTCCATTTCAGCGCAGAATGACCTCGTAGGTACCAGCGCTTGGCCTTTGACCTAATTTCCATATTCCTATGATTTGGGAACTTTCAGCCATTTAGCGCTTCTGACAGTGAAATGTTGTTAGAGTGGTTGGATAGCAAGATGAAGGAAGGCAGCTAGAAGGGAGGTAAAGTTAAGGGATGCTGCGGACGCCCTTGAGCAGTGCATACAGTGCACCCCGTGAGCTGCACTGACGGCACGACCCTCCTGCGGGGTTCTTTGACTCTGAAAGTATTCCTTTGTAAAGAGAAAAAGCGAATAATTCAGCTTTTAAAGCAGCAATGTTCTGCTGGAGTGAACTTGTGCTCGCCGACAATTTTATAAAATATTTCCCTTTTGTCATCGGAGATTTTTAACAGAAATTGTAAAAAAAAGAGAGAAAACTTTTCTTTGATTTATTTTTCGGCCACAGATGATATTCATAAACAGATTTGCCTCGAATTCAAAATTTCGTCATTGTGAATATTATTAGTAATATATAGGAGTAAACAGGATTAGGATGTCTCAAAGACTTGTTAGTCCATCCGAGGAGACATCGTGTGCTCACTTATCTCTAGGAGCAGGTTTTACTGTTCACTCAGTGTCCTAATGATTTTGTCTAGCTTTCTTTTAAACTCCTCCACACTATTGCTGTTAGAGAGAGAGAGAGAGAGAGAGAGAGAGAGAGAGAGAGAGAGAGAGAGAGAGAGAGAGTACTTAAAAGATAGGGATTTAGAGAAGGGAGAATCATCAGTCAGATAGAAATATCAGACCCTTTTCCGTATCTTACCTCGGCTTAAAAGGCGCGCAAAGTGGTAAATCATTTTCTGTTGGTTAGCTTTTATCGTGTTGTCTTTCCATCGATTTGTGGGAAATGTTGAGAAGCTGAGTAAAGTCGGAGGGTTTTATAACTTTGCAGACAACTGCGGTCTGCTGTGTTGTATACTGTGTTAAGTAATGTACAGCTTTGGCTGATATTATTTTTAAGTGACTTTTA
>NC_061104.1:47740427-47742927 GCF_015104395.2 Macrobrachium nipponense | reverse complement strand
TTTTTTATTTGTTTGTGTTGGGACTGCTGAAATGATACTTATTTTAGATGACCTGACGTCATAGCTCGTATATGAAACAAACGATGTCATTTCAACTGTAAATGAGTGAATTACGATAATTAAAGTGTTACTAGAAATTGAATTGAATCTAAATGATAAATCTTGAAATTACCTAATACAAATTGAAATATTTTACGTCCATGACGATTTTGTAAATCATGAAGCTGTAAGTGCGTTTGTGTGTGTGTGTATGTGTGTGTGTATGAGAGAGAGAGAGAGAGAGAGAGAGAGAGAGAGAGAGAGAGAGAGAGAGAGAGATAAGAAGTTCCTGAATGTAATCAAGACATCTCTTAATTAAAGACCTGGTGTTTCTCGATCTCTCTTCGTCAAAGTGAAAAATATTTTTGGGGAAATCCTTTACTGATACTTCCCCCCCCCTCCTCTACCCGTCTTCCCCTCCCCCCCCCACCCCCCCACAACCTAAGTTCCCCTCCCCTCCCCCTTCCACTACCTAACTACCTTTCCCATCCCTTTTTCTTATCTTTTTCCCCAAACCTCCTTACCCCCACGTCTCTCTCTCTCTCTCTCTCTCTCTCTCATCCTCTCCTCCTCCTCCTCCTCCTCTCTCTCTCTCTCTCTCTCTCTCTCTCTCTCTCTCCTCTCTCTTCTTCTTCTTCTTCTTCTCCTTCTTCTTCATTTTCTTCTTCTTCTTCAAGAACATCGCACCTTCCTTCCGGTCCCTTCGTGTTTGAGGTTCGAAGGGAAAATCTCAGAGACTTTGAGGCTGTGTTTCAGGGATGGAGTTGGTCTTCGGATATGGGATTTATAGGAGGACTTTTCTCTCCTTTTTTTTATTTTGATTTGTTTTCTTTGTTGCGTGTTTTCTTGGTTGCAAGATAACTAAAATGCTTTTCGTATTTCTGCTGTTTATTTCTTGTCGTATATATATATTTTTTAAAATTTCTTTTGTTGGATTTCCGAACAGTTTTATTTTGGTGTTGTTTCTTTCTTTTGAGTGCTGTTTTCCTTATTCGTGTTTTGTCTGAAGGGAGCTCACCGTGGCGGAGTATTTTCTTACTTTTATGTCCTCTCCTTTTCCTGTTTTTTTCTTCACAAAAGAGGAAGGAAAATGTTTTGCTTTCGCTTGTGTCTTGTCCGCGTGTCTGTCTGCCTGTCTTTCTGTTTGTGGGCGAGTTAGGAAGACGTTTCAAAAGCGATGTGAATTAGCTCCTGTGAGGCCCAGAATCCTAATTAATTTTTTGTGAGAGGTCTCGATTATCAGCGGTTTAATTCTTTCTCTCCCGATTTAGTTTTCTGTTTAAGAAAACTATTAAGATGGCTCTCTGTCTGTCCGTCCGCACTTATCTGTCCGCCCTCAGATCTTAAAGGTTACTGAGGCTAGGGGCTGCAAATTGGTATGTTGATCATCCACATTCCAATCATCAAGCATACCAAATTGCAGCCCTCTAGCCTCAGTAGATTTTTTTTTCTTAACTTTTTTTTATTTAAGTCTAAATTTAGCCATGATCATTCGTCAGGCCACCACGGCCGGTTAAGAGTGTCATGGGCAGTGGTTCAGAGTTTCATACAGCGTTACACGCCTTACAGAAAACTCACTTGCGCCGAAGAAACATCGGCGCATTTTTCTACTTGTTTTGTGCGTGTCTTTATGTGTATGTACAATCAGAGCGTCTGTCATAATTAGACTATTAGCAAAAACTGAAAACTCAGGCATTGCAATATGAGGGGGGGTAGGGTGTGGGGGGGGGGGGGTGGGGGGGGGGGGGGGGGGGGGGGGGGGGGGGATTCTGATTTAATCTCAGTCATCCAGAAATTCACAGAATAGAAGAACCCTCAGTAAACGACTTATCAGAAACAGATGACCAAATGCGTAATTATTATTAGCTAGATCGCTTCACAATCTTTCATCATCAGTTCATTTTCACTGTCCCCACTTTTTATTCATTAATCCTTCTTGCATTAAGAATGAAAATACACAGTTTAGTTTATAGGAGGTAAAAACATTCTTGACTCGTCTTACTTCCAAGGCCAAGACTACAAATCTTATCAGCTCTTATGATGTAAAACTTTTCCGTTGAGAGGATAAAGTTTAACAAGTTGCTGTAAGCGCCTCAGTGGCGTGGTTGGTATGGTGTTTGCTTCCCACCTCGGTGGTCGCGGGTTCGATTCTCGGCCATTCCATTGAGGAGTGAGAGATTTGTATTTCTGGTGATAGAAGTTCACTCTCGACGTGGTTCGGAATTCACGTCAAGCCGTTGGTCCCGTTGCTGAATAACCACTGGTTCCATGCAACGTAAAAGCACCATACAAACAAACAAACAAACAAACAAACAAGTTGCTGTAACTGGCTTTTGAAAGACCCACTGGTTTTAATTTTCTGCCAAAGAAAACTATTCAGATGGCTGTTCGTCTGTCTGTCCGACCTCAGATCTTAAAAACTACCGATTCTAAAGGGCTGCAATTTGGTATGTTAATCATC
>NC_061104.1:47670427-47737927 GCF_015104395.2 Macrobrachium nipponense | reverse complement strand
GTTTTTTAAATAAGATTTTCTTGAGGTGATGTGAATCATAAAATATTCTTCTGAGTTTAACTGAACGATCGCGGTACATATTTATTGAGAGAACTTATTTGCTAATAGTATTTAAGTCGATAAAACCAATATGGATTTAGTGATGTGTTACCCCTTGGTAACACCTGGATGTTTATTGCTCTTGTCTTTTGGTGTTACATGGCACAAACTTCGTATGTGTGGATGTTCCCCCCTACCAATCCCTCCCCACCAGGGCGGGCAAACTGGTTTGCAGGGGGTAGGTGGCTGTGTTATGTCCTCCCTACTGTTACCCGTGTAGGACAAATACGAGCCACTTGGATTTTATATATTTTATAGGTATATATATATATATACATACATACATATATTAAGTATATATATATATATATATCTAATATATATAATAATATATATATATATACACACATATATATCTACTCTTATACAAGTTTTGTTTGAATTTGATCGAAGTTTAATTCGTACTCCTCCAGATCTCTCCTTACGAAAAAGAAAAGGAAGAAGAAGAAGAAGAAGAAAAATTTCGGTTTTAAATTTGACGATTCGTCCCTCAATTTTGACAAGAAAAGAAGTAATTTCGCGCTTTGTACTTCTACGAATGAAATTGCAAAGCTCCTCAAACGGCTCCTTCGGCAAAGGAATGTCTTGTTTGTCTGGGAAAGTTGGTCTATTATTTTGGTCATTTATTTTGAGTATTTTTCAGCAGCTCAAGTCTTGTTGTTCGAGTCGGACGGAATTTTATGATCGTTATTCCTTGTTCTAAGTTTTAACTTTTCCATCTAAGTGTTACTAAATACTGCTGTTATTCATGTTGTTGCTGTATTGTTGCGATAACATTATTATTATTATTATTATTATTATTATTATTATTATTATTATTATTATTATTTGGCAATATGGTTAACACCTCAGCAGAGGGTAGCGCCGTCAGTGCAACTCGCGCGGTGCACTGTAGGCATTGATAAATTATGCTTTCCGTCAGATTATGAACAAAAAACTTTTCCTCACAAAATACGTCTTTGGCAATATGGTTAACACTTCGTTAGAGGGTAACGCCGTCAGTGCACCTCACGTGGTGGATTGTCGGCATTAGTAAATTGTGCTTGCAGCAGTCCTTTCGACCCCTTAGCTGCACCAACTTTTAGAAGTTCACTCTCGACGTGGTTCAGAAGTCACGTAAAGCCGTTGGTCCCGTTGCTGAGTAACCACTGGTTCCATGCAACGTAAAACCACCATACAAACAAACACCCACTTTTAGGCCTTTTTCTTTACTTCTATTTGCGATTTCTTTCTTTAGTCTTGCTGTCCAGCCTCTCTAACTTAAATAATATAAAAGTTAACAGCTTTTTATTTTCTGTTGTTCATTGGTATTCACGCCACTTAGCAAGTTTTCGATTTTATTGATAGATTGCCTAATTTTCCAAAACATACATACCATGTGCATTAAGGCGCGCTCGCGCGCTCAATACTGAGTGATCGCCATACCCTTTTGTTCCTCCCTTCTGTTGCTCTCTTCTGTTGGTCATGAATCCAACAATTATGCGCCTTTATCAAGAATGGTGAAGTTCACTTTATATTTTTATTTAATTTCTAGTTGTGTCTAGCTCATTAATCCCATAAGAACGTGCTTAAACAATACAGTCGTGATAATAATGATAATAATGATTATTATAAGGCTGGTTATATAGATGTCAGCAGCTATAATGTAAAAATAATAATAATATATGGTGTGTATGTAGATGTCAGCAGTTATAATGAAAACAGTAACGATAGCAATTATGGCGGTGATGAAAATGATAATGATGAATATGATAGTAACACGAATGATAATGCTACCTCTGCTTAGTAATGATGATGATTTTTATAGCGATGTGGTGATGTTAATAAAAGTAATGTTAATAGTTACACCAAATAGGGTTTTGTTCTTAAGTAATAAAAGCATCTTTCCTTTTACCTGATGTCTGTGTGGATCTGTGTATTCTATTTGTGTGTGTGTGTGTGTGTGTTCTCTATAGTCATTAATTCGTCTTGATGTCTTATTGTGTATCATTTTATTATTCGAGGTCTCTCTCTCTCTCTCTCTCTCTCTCTCTCTCTCTCTCTCTCTCTCTTACTCCTGGGGAATGCTAACGAATCAAGACCCATATAAAAGAAATATCTTTTTGTATGTTGAGGTATTTACGAATTTCGTCCTTTGCAATAACCGTGTTTTCAGAAACGTCTCCTACATTACAAAGCTAGAAGTAACAGGAATGATGACACGCTACACATATATTAAAAGAAACCACTCCATCATCTCTCGTTCTTTGGTCATCGGTCAACTCTCCAATTTTTGACGTTTTTGTTTCTCCTCCTGGTCCCCCAAATATCCAAGTTGCGTCGTCCACGCAGTCAGGACAGTCTTCTCTAATAGCTAAGGTGACGCTTAATCCTCCAATCAATCTTCGTCCTGTCGTTGAAAAAATAATAATATTTTTATTTTCTTGCCGCTCCTGTGCCGTTTTCCACAGTGAATTCGAAGACTGGGTTTTCAGGTCGATCTTTAAACTAGAATTTTAATCGATAGTCATGTCAATAATCTAGGAGTGATGAGGGACATGGAGTAGTATCTGGAAGATTCTGAATGTTGCTTCTTATTTTTATCTCACGTGAATAAATATTTTTAACACTACTGTGGTTTTTAATTCTCGATATTATATCCTCGTTACAGGGGTTCCTTGGTTCAGTAACCTTCTAGTTTAGTTTTAGAGAAATTTGAAGTAGTTCTCATAAGTACGCGTCGAAAAATATATTTCTCCCTACACTTTCCTTTAAAACGGACTTTCTCTCATTTAGAATTATGAAAAAAATTGGCATCTTCGGTTTTTATCGATGATACTCGGGCTATTCTCTTGATTTTCACTCATTAAAATAACAGTGCTTCCTCCAGTCTTGTTACGAAACTGGTCGTATTTGAAATTCTTACGCGTCAGCAATGAATTTCCCACATCTTATGCATAAAACTTTTCCCCCTCTTGAGGATTAAGAAATGTACTTTTCCTGATTTTTAATTTTTTATGTATTAAAAACTGAACCGTACTTTTTTCTTCTTAATTATTACAAACCGGGCTGTTTTCGCATTGTTACACATGTAAAAATGACCATTAGTTTTCTGTAAAAGAAAACTATTGAGATGGCTGTTAGTCTGTCCGTCCGCACTTTTTCTGTTTGTTTGTATGGTGTTTTTACGGCGCTTGGAACCAGTGGTTATTCAGCAACAGGACCAACGGCTTTACGTGACTTCCGAACCACGTCGAGAGTGAACTTCTGTCACCAGAAACACACGTCTCTCACTCCTCAGTGGAATGGCCAAGAATCGAACTAGCGACCACTTAGGTGGGACGCCACCACCATACCAACCACACCACTGAGGCGCTTGCACGCCCTCAGATCTTAAAAACTACTAAGGCTAGAGGGCTGCAAATTGGTTGATTATCCGCCCACCAATCATCAAACATACCAAATATAATATTAAATTTAGCGATGATCGTGCGTTTGGTAACAAAACAACATATACTACCACAGCCGGCTGAGAGTTTCACGGACCGTGGCTGAAATTTTCATAGAGAATTGTACGATGTACAGAAAACTCGGTTGCTATACAAGTAAACTGTTCCCAAAAATCAGGTATTACCTAAAAACGGATTTGTCCCCAATTATTACATATTACGAAAGTAGCCTCTCCCATCGTTAGAACACTGAAACTTTTCTCGTTCAACATTTACATACTAGATTTCTATCCATACTTAGAGAAACACGTAAACACTGAGCACGAGGTCTTGAAGTTTTCTCGTCTTGGAACTTTCCATGGATTGGGAAAACGCGGGAAGATTGGTTGCAGAGTTAGGAGCCATCAGTTTAATGCTTTTCCCTATTTTTATGAAGGGGTTGGGGGTGTTGGTACCAAAATTATTGTTGGCTGTATCCTAAGGCCTCGTGGGAACTAATTCAGTATGGAGGTAAATTTCTCTTTGATCTTTTGCGCGCCGAATTTGGTGCCTTAGTTATGAAAGTATTTTTGGAAATTAACAATAAATAGCATATAGCGTGTATGTTTCCGTTTAATTTTTTAGAGGCGAATATTCTGAGGATGGCACACACAGACACACACGCACACAAACACTCACAAGAATAACAATTGATGATAAGGGGCGTACTGGCATAACAACAAAAACTGAAGTAAGCAGCATAATAATACGAGTCACTTTGACGTTGTTCAACGATAACATTGTACCTTTCTGACAGTTAGGTTACGACTTGGAAGTTTAAAACCGCATTATTGGTCAAGTAGGCTCTCGTTTTATTTATTAACGAGCTTGTTGGCCGCGCTACGGGCGCTGGAACCCAGCGTTGCTGTCTCCCTGACCCTACCAATCCCACTACCTACCCCGTCCAACCATGGGGGGGAGAAACAGGTTTGCAGGAGGAGGGTGGATGTCTTTCCTACCCTCCCGTTCCCCTACCTGCCCCGTCCCCTCTCGGGGAGGACAAACCTTTGCATGGGGTGGGTGGCTGTGTCATGTCTCCCCTACTGTCATCCTGAGGAGGACAAACAAGGTCCACTCGGATTTTAGTATTGTTAATTGATTTATTTACCTGTTTCTGTTCAGTTTTACTCTTCTTTTTCTTGTGAGAGCAACTTCACAGATTTTTATTAGTTTTCAAATATGGTAGAGAATTGCATAGCTTAAAGGACTGATATATATTCGTTAACAAATACGAAAAACCTAAATGTATTTACTTAAAAACTCGCTGGTTTTTTTATATATATATATATTTTTTTAAATATTTTCATAAGTGTATTAGATAAGGTAGCGAATTTCCTTATGATTCACATTAGTATACATCTCACACACAATTGCGCGCGCACGCGAGCACAAACAGAACCTTCACACCGTGAATGGATATATGATCTGAATTATACCATCGTTACGTGATGCACAGGAAGTAGGTCATTAAAAAAAAATCTTTTAGTTTTTATTATCTTGTGTGGGGTAGTGCGGTCAGTGCACCTCATGCTGTGCACTGTAGGCATATCTTCAGGGTTTTTTTGCAGCTTCCTTTCGGCCGTTAGCTGCAACCCCTTTCGTTCCTTTTACTGTACTTCCATTTAATTTATGTTTCTTCCATCATGCTCTCCACTCTCTCTTAACAGTTATTTCACAATGCAGCTAGGAGGTTTTCGAACCTTCACACTGACAATTTCCTTTTTAGGGCTGAGTAACCTCATAGGCCCCAGCCCTCGGCCTTCAGCCTAAATCCTATATTATTCTATAATTTTCCTTAGACGCAATATGTCTTATAGAGGTACTCGGATTAACGTTAGAAAGCAGCCTGTGGCGAGTGTAAGTGAAATGTTACGGGAAGCCCCCGTAGATTTATTTCCACGACTTTCTCAGAGGAAATGCGAAGTATGTTATCTGTCAAGAGTAATGGCTGGAGGGGAGGACGGGAAATAGGCCCCATAAAGATTGCTAATCAGCAGTTTGTGTGTGCGTTGTGTGTGCGTCTTATGTAAGCCACGGTGTGTGCGTGTATACGTCCACGCACACGTCCCTGTTACCTGAAGTTACTGGTGTCGGTCCAGAGAGGAGCATTATCACGAAAAGGATTAGCCGAGAGGTCGTCTCCCCTTCTGATAGAAGGGTGGACGTTGGGACGCGGTGGCCTGCCGCTTTTATGAAACCCCTGAAAAAGTAACGCCAGTCACGCCACTGATAGTTTACTAATGACACGGTCAGTTTGTCTTCCTCGGGCACACAAAATGCCTCTTTTTAATTGTTTATGGGTGGATTTTTCATGGCCGGGGCTTAGAAATGGCACCTGGCTATTAATTTGTCCTGTTGCATCTCCGCTTCCCCTTCTCTCTCTCTCTCTCTCTCTCTCTCTCTCTCTCTCTCTCTCTCTCTCTCTCTCTCTCTCTCTCTCGTATTTAGATATTCACGCATATCAGGACATATCTTTTTGTTTCATTTCCTTATTCTTGTTTTTATCTCTCTCTCTCTCTCTCTCTCTCTCTCGTCTCTGCTCTCTACAAATCTCTCCTCTCTCTCTCTCTCTCGTATTTGTATATCTGTGCATACTTTTTGCTTCATTTCCTTATTCTTCTCTCTCTCTCTCTCTCTCTCTCTCTCTCTCTCTCTCTCTCTCTCTCTCTCTCTCTCTCTCATTAAAGAAATGTCACTCTTCGGTAACAAATCCTACAAGCTATCTTTTTTCGGTCACTAATTCACAATTCTAACATACCCAGGTCTCTCTCTCTCTCTCTCTCTCTCTCTCTCTCTCTCTCTCTCTCTCTCTCTCATCTTTTTTTAAGCGGATGATTTGTGCCTTTCTGGTATGGTTGGGGACGAAATGAGAGAAACTGGGTCGCCTTTATTTTCAAGCTGGTTTTTAACTCTTGAGTTCCTCATTGCGTTGGCAGTGCGCAAAAGGGGGACTTTAATAAAACTTTAATAAAAAGGTTTTTGTAGCTCTACGGCTTTCGCCCCCACGATGGTTATGTAGCGTAATGTAGAATTTTTATTTTTTTTGTATTCCTAAATGTGCAGAGAACGCGTCATACTTTTTCATTGTGTATGAGTATGATCTTGTTGTTCTTATGAATATTAATACTTTCTTGTGTGAAATAGAAAAACTTTTAGAAATTTTTTTTTCAGTAAAGATTTGATCGAAATTAGGACATTCTCATTTTTTTATTGGTGCAGTTTAGATGTACAGATGCTGATAAAGGAATCCATACTTTCTGTTTTGACAAGTTCATAGACGTATTTCAGTCTGTATCTTAATCAAGGTCCTCTAATTAATTATTATTATTTTTATTATTAGGTAGCAATCTCAATTACGAAGCTGCAACTAATGTTCTTTAAGGTCCACAATAATATACTGATGGAAGCAGTAGTTTAAATTTTATAAAACTATGTAGTTTTGTAAAATTTTACCACTGCTTCCATCAGTATATTATTGTGGACCTTGAAGAACATTATTATTATTATTATTATTATTATTATTATTATTATTATTATTATTATTATTATTATTATTATTATTATTATTATTATTATTATTATTATTATTCCAAAAAAAGGAATAAACACACAATTAATTCGCGTTTCGTTGCCTCTTACTCTGGTATCACAAAAGACGTTTTATTCAGTGAGGGGAGAAAATTATATCAGGATAAAGATGGCTAACATTAGCCATCCAATTAGGCGAGGGGAAAGGTCAAAAAGGTCATGAGGGCTCGGCAAAGACACTGTAGACCAATGTTTTTGGCCACTGCACCCTTTTACTATATGTCAGAATGACTGCCGCCCCTACCCCTCTCTCTCCAAAATTGTCTGCTTCAAAAGGTGCATTCCAAATAATATGCAACAAAATACTGACACAAACTCGGGTTCGACGACAAAAGAAAGACCGCATGACCTCTCAGTAGTACGTACCGCTGACATACCTGCGTTTGTTGTGTGGCCCTCTATAGCCAGTTTGAGGGCCTGACCAACTCCGGACGGTCACCAATTCCCCCCCCCCCCCCCAAAACCCCCCCCCCCCCCCCCCCCCCCCCCGACCCCCCACCCCCCCCCCTCACTTCCCACCCCCCCGAACCCCTATTCCCCAACCCCCCCCCCCCACCCACACACACGCACACACACACACACACACACACTAAAAAACTGAAATTCCATCGTAAAGAGAAATTCACACTTGGTTGAAAATTACCGCCTTAGACACTGTAGTGCAGACTACAGTACTCCGTCACTTGGGGACAAGTATATATACCTCAAAAGTGTCGTATATTTTCTACTGTTCATTGATTCAGTTCGATTGGGGTGTGAGAGATGTGTAATTTTGGTGATAGAAGTTCACTCTCGAAGTGGTTCGGAAGTCACGTCAAGCTGATGGTCCCGTTGCTGAATAACCACTGGTTCCATGTAACGTAAAAACACCATACAAACAAGAGACTTGGATTTAGAACCTTACAGATGTATAACGTTCACCGGAAATGATAAACTCTGATAGATTTACGACTTCTAACACGACTGGTTTTAGTATATGTAATTTAAAAGTCTTCGCTGTAATTAGACAGTACAATGCTGTATGAAACTCTCACGCCGCTGTCTATTAAACTTTCAGTCACGTCCCGGTGATGGCCTGTGCTGAGGGCAGAGGCTAGCAATTTGGTATGTTTGGCGATTGGATGTTCGATGATCAACATACCAATTAGCAGCCCTCTAGCCTCGTAGATTTTTAGAGATCTGAAGGCGGACAGAAATTATATATTTATATATATAATTTTTTTTAAACGCTTTACCAAAAATCAGTTAGTTCTAGAGAAAGAAAAATTTATGTTCGCTACCGCATTCATTCTGCTGAATCACAATGATTCCCTTATCTAGAAATCTTCCGTAGAAATAGCCGCTTTGGACACCCACACAGTAAGTTCATCCATCAGCAGTGTGACAAGTAGAATCTCCCTGCATCCTACGCCATTTATTCTCTCTCTCTCTCTCTCTCTCTCTCTCTCTCTCTCTCTCTCTCTCTCTCTCTCTAAACACACATACACACACAACACATATATATACATATATAATATATATACCACACACACACACACACACACACACACATATATATATATATATATATATATATATATATATATATATATATATATATATATAGATAGATAGCATCAAGTATCTTATATTTTTTACTCGTAGATTCCCTCATATCAAGAAATTATGAGACGTCTGTTTTCATTTCCAGTTCATTTAAACCATTTAGAATCTTTATAAAATAAAAGTTGGACCTGACTTAATTAGACAACAGGAGCGTAAGAGCTGGAAGTTTTGGAAAAAATATCTTGGTTACTTTTAGTTAAGTTTTAGTTATATTTATCTCAGTAAACTTCATTTTTTTCTGTAAAAGAAAGCTATTGAGATGGCTATTTCTCTGTCCGCCCTCAGATCTTAAAATCTACTGAAGCTAGAGGGCTGCAAATTGTTACGTTGATCATCCACCCTCTAATCATCAAACATCCCAACACTGGCCACCACCTGGCCGTGGCTGAATGTTTCATGGGCCCCGGCTGAGATTTTCATGGACCGTGGCCGAGAGTTTCATACAGCATTATACGCTGTACGGAAAGCTCGATTGGGCCGAAGAAACTTCGGCTTATTTCCAGTTTGTTTATTTGGATCAATTAGGATGTGAACAACTGACCACCCACTTTTACGTGAGATGCGAATTTGCAAGTGGTCATTAGTAAGATTTTTTTTTTTTTTTTTTTTTTTTTTTGCGTGGTGTCAGAGTAGAGTCAAACTCGGATAATTCCAAAATGCACTGGAAATATTACAATAAAAAGTATCTGTCCTTTTGATAGAGTAGGCAGTCCACACTAGAGACATAATCTTCATAATGTTTCCTAGTGATGATAGGCTATACATTTCAAATACAAAAAAATTTGTTTGCAAACAATCCTATGTGGACAGGCTTAATACATTATATATATATATATATATATATATCATAGTATATTATATATATATATATAGTAATATATATATATATATACACGGAAACACTAAATGTTTTCCATTCTGGATGGGAAACAAATATGCGGTAAAAGGTGTTTGCAAACTTTGTTGGCAAAAACAATGTTTCATAGTGTGAACAGGCCTTAGGAAGTCATCTTGAGTACCATGAAGACGACTTTGGAATAAAATTTGAAAGTCTTGGTACCTCCTTTCATTTTCCCGTGAGGATCTCATATACTTCACCCACGGGAACATTCTGGAATTGCAAGATACATATACATATGTGACTTAGTACAATGTCTCTCTCTCTCTCTCTTCTCTCTCTCTCGTGCTTTCAGAAGATTTACGAAATTCGTCTTGCAGCTATGAGAATGATTACCAAGTTTCTTTGAGAAGTTATTTTGATGGAAAATGGAACTTAACTGTCAAAAACTGTTGCAAAAAGTTTCTCTTTATTTCATTCAAAATTGCTTTTTCGTTATAAATTCCCCATATTCGATATCAGAAGCTCTTGCGTTTAACTTTCACTTAGGGTCCGAGTTGTATGCCATATTGGTTTTTTTCTGCTAACTTTAATAGTGTGGAGGTTTTTTCCTTGTAAATATAGTGCAGGGTTTTTCCTTGTAACTTACTTTATTAGCGTGGAGTTTTTTTTCCTTGTAACTTACTTTATTAGAGTGCAGGTTTTTTCCTTGTAACATACTTTATTAGTGTGGAGGTTTTTTCCGGCACTTTCTTTATTAGCGTGTTTTTTCTAGTAACTTACTTTACTAGTGTGGAGTTTTTCTGGTAACTTACTGTATTAGCGTAGATTTTTGTTACCTTACGTGGAGTTTTTTTTTTTAGTAACTTACTTTACTTGCGTGGAATTTTTTTTTTTTTTTTTGTACCTACTGTATTAGTGTTGAGTTTTTTTCTGGTAACTTACTTTATTAGTGTGGAGTTTTTTTCTGGTAACTTACTTTATTAGTGTTGAGTTTTTTTTCTGGTAACTTACTTTATTAGTGTGGAGGTTTTTTTCTGGTAACTTAATTTATGAGTGTGTTTTTTTTTCTGGTAACTTACTTTATTAGTGTGGAGTTTTTTTCCTTGTAACTTACTTTATTAGAGTGCAGGTTTTTTCTGGTACTTTCTTTATTAGCGTGGAGCCTATTTTTCTAGTAACCTACTTTACTGGTTTGGATTTTTTTTCTGGTAGCTTTATTAGTGTTGAGTTTTTTTCTGGTAACTTACTTTATTAGTGTGGAATTTATTTCTGGTAACTTTATTAGTGTGGAGTTTTTTCTGGTAACTTACTTTATGAGTGTTTTTTTTTTTTTTCTGGTAACTTACTTTATTAGTGTGGAGCTTTTTTCTTGTACGTTCTTTATTAGTGTGTAGTTTTTTCTGGTAACTTACTATATTAGTGTGGAGGATTTTTTCCAGTAACTTACTTTATTAGTGTGAAGTTTTTCTTGGTAACTTACTTTAATATTGCGAATTTTTTTATTTGTGTGGACTATTTTTCAGTGTGGGTCTTTTTAGTAGTGTGGAAGTTTATTTTATTTTATTTTATTTTTTTTTGCTGATAACTTACTTTAATAGTGTGGAACTTATATGGAGGAAAACTAGTAAATGTTTACCGAAGGCAAAAGAGTCTTTTAGAAACGACGGCGCTGAATTCGGCTCTGGAATTCTCTTCCTGTGTCTGTTTTTCCTGATTCATACATCCTTTAGTCTTGTCAGAAGCGGAGAAGTTTGTCTCTTGGAGGAAATTCTGTCGCTAGCTTCTTTCGAGGTCGTGAGGTTTTCTAATTCCTCCTCCTCCTCATCTTCTTCTTTAGCCGCCACCTCCGCATTTTCCTGCTTTTCATCCTTCTCCTCATCCTCCTCCTCCTCCTCCTCTTCTTCTTCTTCTTCTTCTTTATCCTCCATCTACTCTTTATCCTCCTCCTCTCCCTCATTCTCCTACTCCTCATCCTACTCCTCTCCCTCATCTACTACTCCACCTTAATCCTCTCCCATCATTCTCCTTTCCTCCTTCCCTTTCATGCGTTTTTCCTGCTATTCATCCTCCGCTCATTCCCCTCCTCCCCTAACCTCCTCCTCCCATTCTCCTCCTCCTCCCCCATCTAACCTCCTCCTCTCTTCATTTTCCTCCTCCCCCTCCTCCTCCTCTTCATTTTCCTCCTGCGGTCTCCTCCTTCCTCTCTTTCATGCCTCCTCCTCCTCCCCAACCCCCCCCACCTCCTCCCTCTTCATTTTTCCTCCTCCTCGTCGTCGTCGTCCTCTTCCTCCTCCTCCTCTTCATTTTCCTCCTCCTCCTCCTCCCCTCCTCTCCTTCACCTTTTTCCTTCCTCGTCGCCCGTCCTTCCTCCTCCATCCCCTTCCTCTTCATTTTCCTCCTCGTCGTTCTCCTCCTTCCTGCTCCTGCTCCTCCTCCTCCTCCTCCTCCTCTTATTTTCTTTTATCCTCTCCTAGTCCGTCGTCGTCCTCCTTCCTCCGTCTCTCTCTCATCCTCCATATTTTTCCGTCGTCGTCCATCCTGTCCCTGTCCTGCTGCTGCTGCTCCTCCTCCTCCTCCGGCAAGAAGAGTTCCGTGAGGCAGCTGCGATGTTCCCGTCTCGTGATGACCGGCTATTTGGCCGGGCAGTTTGTCAATGTGTTTTTGACTTCGTAGCACCTCCTACCTCAGCGCCTGCCTGCCTGCCTAACCCTACGGCAGAATCCCTCGCCCAGGTCATTTCTTTTCGGGGAATGTTACGACTTCGGGTGGTGGGCGCTTGGCATGAGTTAAGGCATTTACTCAGGTCTGAATATATTTACTCTATTCTGAGGAAATGGCTCGCTCTTGGTAGCTGTTTGGCTGTGTGGCCTAGCCGGGTTGGTCGGTTTGGATGTCTTGGTAGCCGGTCTAGGCAGATGGCTCATTTTCCCTACCTCCTTCGGACCAAACCCGGCCTCCCACCCCCTATCCTCAACCCAGCCCCCCCTCTCTCTCCTCCAACCTCCGTGTTTAGGTTATCGTTTTCCGTCACGCTTATCTGTCTACTGAACGGTTCTCTTTCGCAACTCAAGCATTTGGCCTCGTTCGCTTTTGAGGCGATGGGTATTTTTTTTTCTTTGGGGGGGGTGGGGGGGGGGGGGGGGGGGGGAAGGGGGAATCCGTTGTCTTTTTGGATGTAGGTTATATGTTACATAGTTCGTTAAGAAGTCAATCTCTCTCTCTCTCTCTCTCTCTCTCTCTCTCTCTCATATGATATGAGGGCACCGTTAAAATAGACCCATGTTTGAGTTTTGGTTTTATGTGTCTATCGATATTTTCTCTGCAGCCCAATAAGCATTTTTTTTCTGTGACGTACATCCCATTTGTTTCCATTCCAAAAATTTATTAAAAAAGAAGAAAAAAAAGCGTGTATATACATATATTGGAAATACAAGCGAAATTATTTTCATATTTTTATCGCATTTTTTTGTATTTGTCTTTCAAATTTTTCATATGCCAACTTTCAGTTCCCCTTAAAAAATAACGAGTATTTTTTTTTTCCACGACGCGTTCTGTATCAGAATCATTTTTGAGGGTGAACGTATTTGGTGACCGTTCTTTGTGCCAATCATGGAACAGATAAAGCTGAGAGTCGTGCTGAAATTAGGCTTGTGAAAGTCTTGTTTTTTTTTTTTTTTTTTTTTGCAAATGAGATGGTGCTGGAAAAGGTGTACTGGTGTGTGTTTTAACGCTGGAAAAGGTGTGCTGGTGTGTTTTAACGCTGGAAAAGGTGTGCTGGTGTGTTTTAACGCTGGAAAAGGTGTACAGGTGTGTGTTTTAACGCTGGAAAAGGTGTGCTTGTGTGTTTTAACGCTGGAAAAGGTGTGCTGGTGTGTTTTAACGCTGGAAAAGGTGAGCTGGTGTGTGTTTTAACGGTGGAAATGGTGTGCTGGTGTGTGTTTTAACGCTGGAAAAGGTGTGCACTGTGCAGGTGTGTGTTTTAATGCTGGAAAATGTGCACTGGGGTGTATTTTAACGTCGTTGGAAAAGGTGTACAGGTGTGTTTTAACGCTGGAAAAGGTGTACAGGTGTGTGTTTTAACGCTGGAAAAGGTGTACAGGTGTGTGTTTTTTCGTTGGAAGAGGTATACTAGTGTGTTTTAAACTTTGAAAAGGTGTACTGGTATGTGTTTTAACGTTGGAAAAGGTGTGCAGGTGTGTTTTTTATAAACTGAATCAAGTTGAGGGGTGTAGGCAGGTAAACTGGTAAGTGTTGAAAGCTGATGGCAGAGGATGTGTCGTAGAAAGTTGCATAAATTTTAACGGTATCCTGACATAACCTCTCAATGAACATGAAAAGTGAAGAGGATATACGAGTATCAGACTGTGTACTTTAGGGAATCGGGTAAATTTTAGAAAATTGTGTATAAATTGTAGTCAGAAAATGACGTGAAATTTTAAGAATGCTTTAAAGGTATGCCTTGGAGAAATAGATTTTGTAAAGTGAATGTATATGTTATGTTTAGAAACTCAGGTAAATTAAAAAGCATACTGAGAAGAAATTTAGAAAATTAGATAAAACTGAAAATGTGGGCTAACTTTCGAAATTGAGATTAAATAAAGAATTGGCTACTTTCGAAAATTGGATAAAATTTAAGATGTGGACCTACTTTTGAAAATTACTTAAAGTTGAAAATATGGACATACTTTAAAAAATTGGATAAAATGAAAAAGTGGACCTATTTTCGAAAATTAGATAAAATTAGAAATGTGGCCGTACTTTTCGAAAATTGGGTAAACTTGAAAATGGGGACCTACATTTGAAAATTGGATAAGATTGCAAACGTTGACTTACATTTGAAATCTAAATTATAATGAAAATGACCCACTTTATTAGAAAATTAGATAAATTCGAAAATATGGACCTTCTTTTAAAAATTGGATAAAATAGGAAACGTGAATCTCCTTTCGAAATTTAGATAATTACTTAAAATGAGATGAGATTGAAAATGTTGTCGTAGCATAGAAATTAGATCAATTGAAACTGCGGGTCTGCCTTAAAAAGATTAGACGGAATTGAAAGTGTGGAACCACTTTTGAAAATCACATACAAATTAAAAAGACACAGAGAAGCTTTCTACCTTTGAAAATGAGGTAATTGAAAAGGTATACGGGAGGTAATAGTTTAGAAAATGAGTTGTACTCGCAAATGGATACATGAAACGGCTTTTGACGCATAAAAGTACACCCGACTCATACTCTCCCAATATCAAGACACAGTCCTTATATTTGTTTACCCTATTTAGCGCGTAAGTAGCCTTGTAATTCCGGTCTAACATTCTCGCAAATGACTGTAATACATCTTAATCATTCTCTCTGCTTTTAAGTAGCCCCCCCCCCCCCCCCCCTTATACCCCACTAAGGAAGCTAATTATGGGAAAGGTGGGGGGGGGTGGGGGTTGGAGATGGGTCAGCGCTGAATCACACTAATTTACGACCGCTAATCACAGCTTACACTTGCTGAGCTCAGACGCCGTGCGTTGGCGTGTAGATTCGTTATGTCAACGGACCTTGCGTGAAAAGTCACGATTTTGAAGATTCGTACAAATGGACTCGTGATGTTTGCCATGTCGTGAGGTTGGTAGGAATAAGTGTGTTTTCTCTTATAGGGGGTGGGGAGGGGGGGGGGGAGTGTGGTTGGTTGGGAGTTGCTGCACCGTTTTCTTGGTTGGCTATAGTATGACTGATTAGGTATATATATATCTATATATATATATATATATATATATATATATATATATATACCTAATCAGTCAGACTATACATATATATATATTATATATATATATATACATATATATATATATATATATATATATATTATATATAATATATATTAATAACTATCATTAAGGATAAGAGGAAACACACAGATGTACAGGATGTCGTTATTCCTTCCAACGTTTCGTTATTGTCCAGGTGTCCAGTTAATTACATCGTCAGGACTGCTAAAAATGAAAAATAAGATTCCTAGTCAAATTGTAAAAACTGAAACTAAAAATTAAGAAATGTAGAAGCTGAAAATTATTTTTATGAAAGTATATATATATATATATATATAGATATATATATATATATATATATATATATATATATATATATATACAGACTCTAATTAAGCTTCCACATATAAAGATCAGAAAAGAGAATGGGCGTGGCAGTTTATCCTGATTATCTACAGTCTCTTAATTAAGCCCCACTAAAACCGGCAGGTGGTTTTTGAAATGAGGCCAGAGAATCAGACAGTGTGTTTTTGGGGTGTCAGTTGAAATATTTAATTCGATGACCAGACGCTTGGCTATGATTCGACTTAATCCCAGTTTTCGGCAACAGGCAATTTCATCAAATTACCTTTAGGAAGTTTAGACGACCATAGATTTTGATGTGTCAGATGTTTGTGCTTCATTTTTACGTGGCTCTCGGTGTCTCACTGTCAGGTCAGTGCCATTATCAATGTGATCAGTTTCAATGTAGATCTTTACTGTTTTCAATTTTCGTATTTAGCCCTGCGGACCTGACTTCTGCAACCACCTACGGTCCCGAGCTAATTGAATGCAATCTATCCTTAATTATACTATTTATTATTTTTCATTCTCACTATTATTACTTTCATGAACATAATTGTGAATACTAAATTTTCTTCTTCAGCAACTGTGTGGATATTCCCGACTATCATTTTTTTTATCAGGTTATCTCATGCATCTAGAATGTATGTATTGTTTCTACTTTTTTGTGGCCTTGAGCTGAAATAAAATTTATTTTATTATTATTATTATTATTATTATTATTATTTTTTTATTTTTTTTTTTTTGTGCTCTATCACAGTCCTCCAATTCGACTGGGTGGTATTTATAGTGTGGGGTTCCGGGTTGCATCCTGCCTCCTTAGGAGTCCATCACTTTTCTTACTATGTGTGCCGTTTCTAGGATCACACTCTTCTGCATGAGTCCCTGGAGCTACTTCAGCCTCTAGTTTTTCTAGATTCCTTTTCAGGGATCTTGGGATCGTGCCTAGTGCTCCTATGATTATGGGTACGATTTTCCACTGGCATATCCCATATCCTCTTATTTATTTCTATTTTCAGATCATGATACTTATCCATTTTTTCTCTCTCTTTCTCTTCAACTCTGGTGTCCCATGGTATTGCGACATAAATGAGTGATACTTTCTTCTTGACTTTGTCAATCAACGTCACGTCTGGTCTGTTTGCACGTATCACCCTATCCGTTCTGATACCAATAGTCCCAGAGGATCTTTGCCTGATCGTTTCTATCACTCCTTCAGGTTGGTGCTCGTACCGCTTATTACTGCAAGGTATCTGATGTTTCTTGCACAGGCTCCAGTGGAGGGCTTTGCCACTGAATCATGCCTCTTTTTGTACTGGTTCTGTGCAAGTGCCGGGCATTCACTTGCTATGTGGTTTATGGTTTCATTTTTCGTATTGCACTTCCTACATATGGGAGAGATGTTATTTCCGTCTATCGTACTTTGAACATATCTGGTTCTTAGGGCCTGATCTTGCCGCTGCCTTATCCCGCTTGTTGTATCATTCCTTCAGTTTCCTTCTTTAGCTCTCCCCTCTGTAGCCATTGCCAATTGTCATCGCTGGCTAATTCTTTAGTCTGTCTCAGTATTGTCCGTGCATTGGTTTGTTGTGCCAGTCCTTTGTTCTGTCTTTCTTTCTCCTGTCTCTGTATATTTCTGGGTCTTCGTCTACTTTTATAGTCTTTCTTCCCATGCACTCTTTAGCCACTCGTCTTCACTGGTTTTCAGATATTGCCCCAGTGCTCTGTTCTCGATGTTGACGCAGTCCTCTATACTCAGTAGTCCTCTCCTCCTTCCTTTCGTGTTATGTATAGTCTGTCCGTATTTGCTCTTGGGTGGGGGGGTAGTGCTTTGTGTATTGTCATATGTTCTCAAGGTTTTTTGATCTATGCTGCGGAGTTCTGCCTTCGTCCATTCCACTATTCTGCGCTGTATCTGATTAACCTGGCACTGCCCATGTGTTTATGGCTTTTATCATGTTTCCGGCGTTGAGTTTTGACTTGAGTATCGCCTTGAGTCTCTGCATATATTCTTTCCTGATCGTGTCCTTCATCTCTTGGTGTTATTATATTATTATTATTATTATTATTATTATTATTATTATTATTATTATTATTATTATTATTATATTTTGTTCTAAAGGGTCCACAATAATACAAGTGTAAAAAGTCAGTGTATAATTTTGAAGACTTTACAAAAAGCTTTCGAACCCTTCCCTGGGTTCATCTTCAGTCCAAATTTGGACTGAAGATGAACCCAGGGAAGGGTTCGAAAGCTTTCTGTAAAGTCTTCAAAATTATACACAGACTTTTACACTTTGTATTATTGTGGACCCTTTAGAACATTAATATATTACTCTCGTGTGATAGAGAGTTTTTCCCTACTATTATATTATTATTATTATTATTTTATCAAAACATAACAGCAAAATTTACTGGATTTATTTGTACCTAATTCTCTCAATTCTGTACAAAATAAATTCTGTAAATTCTGCCATTATATTCAATAAAACATGTTTAAAAGAAGGTCTGTTTCCAGCATGCATATTATTATTATTATTATTATTATTATTATTGAAAAAGAAACCCACAAATTCAATTTGTAACTTGTTTACTTCTAAGTATTTACATTAAGTTTTACTCCACACTCGAGTACTTTCAGGCCCTTCTGTGGCCCATTCTCAAGAGATGTTTGGGATGTTAGCCTGGGTCAAGGCCCAGCAGTCTTCTGGAACCTTCTTCTCGTTGTGCTGTCATTTATGCGATGGCTGTTCTGGTTTCTTGAGAGTTGCCAATCCCTCTTGTCGCTCTGATATCCTGAGACTGATGGTCAATGGAATTCACCCTTGTGGTAAGGGTGTGGTCACCGAAAGTCTGTTGGGCAGGAAACCTAATCTCCAGGTCAGCAGGTCAATCTTAGTTCTTCTTAATATTCAAAGCTCGGCTTATGGATCTTCTGAGGTAAAACCTTTGTTTTCCTTCAATTACTTTGATCTCTCTGATAAGCGCACCTTCTACTACCCTCCTGTGACTAATTTTGTTGCTTTTGTATATAAGCCTACTGTTTTTGAAATCCATCCTATGTCATTTTCCCAACAATGTCTAGCTATAGCACTACCCCCTGAGAGTTAAGCTGTACTGCCCTTCTATGTTCTTGGACTCTAGTCCTTATTCCCCTACCTGATTTCCCCCTCACATATCTGTCTCCACAATTATTGCAATTGATTATATATACCCCCGCTACATCATCTGTATTACTGTCTTCTCCTTCCAATTTATTTTTACATACTTTGTTTTTTTAAAGTATATCAAATGTATATACAAATTTATATTGACTTTCTTTCATTTTTGAAGTGATTTGTTTCATTTTAGGCATAAAAGGGAGGGCAACTATTTTCTTGTTTTCTTTATTCCATGTACTCTCTACATTCGCTCTGTAAAATATTTTTATTTTTCTAGCTTTGTTGAGTGCCCTTTTCTGAACCATTCCGGGTATGCTAATGCATCGAAGCTTTTATCGATGTAATTTATTTCTTGCTCTATCTTGCAAGGGTCACACGTTCTCATTGCCCTAAGAAATAAACCTGTTAGAACCCTATTTTTTATATCATGACTATGAAAAGAGAAGAAATGAATATGAGTTTGTATGTGTGGGCTTTCTATATGTGTGAAGAAAATGAAAGAAAGTTTTTTTTGATTATTATTTTATTATTATTATTATTATTATTATTATTATTATTATTATTATTATTTTATTAATATGTGTGTGTTTGACTATGTGCATCTCGTTGAAAGATGGAAATTCTACATCGTATCCCTAAATTGGAAACCTCTCTCTCTCTCTCTCTCTCTCTCTCTCTCTCTCTCTCTCTCTCTCTCTCTCTCTCTCTCTCTGTGATGGAAAGTGGGACAGCGGCAGCAGCAAACCAAATACCATCATTGTATTACCATTTAAGGATTAGCTTTTTTGTTGTCCGTAGTCTGGCGTCACCCGCGACATATATGCAAATCTGCTGTGATGGAAAAATGTGCCCTTAAATGGCTCCGAGTACTCTGGACCCCCGTGTTTACTTTGGCTCTTAAGCTGTTTTAACCTTGAGTGGAATAGCATTGATTCCTTTCATCTGTCATACCCTCCTTTCTTTTTTTCATGTTTTTGTTTCTTCTGACTTCATAACTTCATATCTTGATGTGATATTTTGGATGTACAGTATATGTATATATATATCTATATATATATATATATAAATATATATAGATATATAATATATATATATATCATATATATATATATATATATATATATATATATATATATATATATATATATATATATAATATATACACACACATATATATATATAAATATATATATATATATATATAGTTATATATATATATATATATATATTATAGATATACATTCATTTTTTATATATATATATATATATATATATATATATATTTATATATATATATATATATATATATATATATATATATAACTATTTTTTTATATGGTATATATATGAAATATATATACTATTTGTATGTGTATTTTAAAAAACAAGTAGGCTATTAGGTATTAGAACTGTCTGGTAGTGTTAGCGTTGTTTGTTTTTTAGCATCATTTGTCTTGCCACGAAGTCTTCTTGTGACTCTGTATTTGTTTTCTTGGCACTTGTACCTGAACCCTGATGAGGTGTAGAAATACATGAAAGCGCTCGGTTCAAGTCATTTCATTTCACCCTTCTCCTGGCTGTATGCATATATGATCATCACACGTCTACAGTGATTTGTTGCAATATATATATATATATATATAATATATATATATATTATATATATATATATATATATATATATATATGTGTGTGTGTGTGTGTGTGTGTGTGAGTGTGTGTAGTTGGATATTGATTATTGATTCTTATATATTGGATATTTGTTACGCTCTGAACTTATTTTTTTTCTTGTGCGTAGCTGCTCTAAGTTTTATTTTATTTTTGTTTTTAATTTCTACACTGTGTATTCAATTGACAAATATTCTGACACAATCTATCTTTATATATTAAAAACACATTATTTCATATTATCATGAGTACTCTTCATTTACTGTTATTCACTGTTTATTCGTAAGTATGTGTTTTTCGTAATTTTTTTTAAGTGGTTATCCACGAATTGATTTTTTATACTATACATTTTTTTTCAGTTTCTTTGATTATTAAATATATAATAATTTTTAATATTGGTTTTCCAAAGTTCATTTCCAGCTTCAGTTGATTAATGAATACGTTTCTTATTTTTTTTTACAGTATCAGATGGTTATTTATTAAAAGTTCTTTATATATATAACTTTGATAGCATGACTCTAACGTCTGTATGTTAGAGCTTTCTTTAGCTTTTTGATACATTTTTCATTGAGTGTTTATATCTCTGTGTGTTTTCATCGATGAAGGAGTAAGATCATCACTGCTTTCCATGCCAGGGCAGATTTTAGTTTTCTATCAAAGAAAGCTATTGAGATGGCTGCTATTTGTCTGTCCGTCTGCACTTTTTCTGTCCGCCCTCAGATCTTAAAACCTACGGTGGCTACAGGGCTGCAAGTTGCTATGTTGTTCATCCACCCTCTAGTCAACAAACCCACCAAATTGCAGCCCTCTAGCCTCAGTAGTTTTGATTTGATCTAAGGATAAATTTAGCCATGATCGTGCGTCTGGTACCTATATAGGTGCCAACAGCATAGGCCTCACCCTGGCCGTTGCTGAAAGTTTTTTGGGTCGCGGCTGAGAGTTTCATACAGCATTATACGCTTGACAGAAAACTCCCTTTCGCTGAGGAAACTTCGGCGCATTTTTTATTTGCTTTTCTCATTCTTAACTTCATGGAGAGAGTCTTGTTGATGTGTGTTTTAATGTTTGTTTGCTCTTTCGAGCGCAAATAAAGTAATCAGGAAACTTGGCGACCTCGAGTGTCTTTTGTCATCCGACTCTTGTTCATATTTATCATAGTTTCAGTAGTGTTATTTTGCTTGATGTTATCTTGTGATATGTGCGCAGCGTTATTTAACATAATTGGTGTTACTAGACTGTTATTTCAATAGCGTTATCAAATCAATAATATTCAACAGCATTGAATTAAGCTTTCCTTGGGTTCAGTCAGCTTTGTTTTGCCAGAATCATGAAAACCGTAATTATCAACAGTAGAGTTTTGTTTACGTCATCAAGTGAGTCCAGCATTATTCAGCGTTATTGAATGAGTAGCACTTAATCACTGCTATTAAACGGTATGAATTATTCATTTTTGTTTCAATGTTTGTAGCCATTGTTATTCAACGACTTTTATGATTTAGTATGATTTAATCTGTAAGATTTATTTACCGCATTTAACTGCAAGTATGGTATCAACATCATGATTTGATTTTGCCATATATTCTGTAGTCTCTCTGTGGGCAGTTTTATAATGAAATATGATGCAAGCGTTTGCCATGATGATCATTCTTATTCTGGGTTTAACGCTTCATTGTATACTACGCAGAATGTAGACTCGATCTTACAAAATAAATTCTGATTATATGAAATATAGAGATGTCTGTCCGTATGCCCATTTCCATCTCGCACTAAAATATTTGTACATATGAATGAACACTTACCTATGTATGCATATATGCGTGTATGTTTGTGTGAGAGATAATTTCTGGTCATAAATACGACTACGTAATACGTAGGTATGACATACTCAGTCTCATGTATATATGTGTGAACATTGCTTTGTATGCATGTATATATTTATGTATGTATATTTGTATGTCTAAAAAAGATAGATTTGTCTCTTAACTGATTCTCAGAGGTCAGCAATTCGTAAGGTAATATTACAAAAAATGTGATGGAGACGAGAATAGTGAATGAAACTCAAAAATTTCAGGATTCGAAATAGATATCAATGTGATACTCACTTATTATTTCGTATTTACGTCTCCCAGAATAATTATTATTTTTAAATTAAAGCAATTTACTCATGATTAGTTTCATTTCCAATTCCGTCTCATGGGATTTCCACGGTAGAATATGACGAAAAAAACTCGTTAACGAAACGAGTAATTATATTTGAATTTGTACGCTACAATGGACGCTTTTGATGCGAAATAGAACACACCTCGTTTTTTTTATAGACTGTTTAAAGTTGTGAAGAATAAAAACAATTGAAAAATGTGCGAAGAAGCAATCGAGTTTTCTGTACAGCGTATAATGCTGTTTAAGCCGCAGCCCAGTGATGTCCTTTCCTTAAACTTTGCCAGACGTATGATCATGGCTAACTTTAACCTTAAATAGATTAAGAGCTACTGAACCTAGAGGGCTGCAATTCAGTATGTTTGATGGTTGGAGGGTGAATGATCAGCGTACTATTTTGCAGCCCTCTAGACTCAATAGTGTTCAAGATCTGAAGGCGGAAAAAAAAAAAACTGCGGACGGACGGACAAAGCCATCCCAATATTTTTCTTTTACCGAAAACTAAAAACTTACAAACGACCAGAGAATATAATTTGGGGTTCAGGGAACATTAATCATTAAAATTCTTGCCAAATCCATCGACTTCATCCAAAGATTTGGTGGAGTTTTACACGCGAAATTCTGTTGACTTGAGCCCGGGAGATTAATGTTTGCTCTTAGGAATATAAAAGATTGAAGAGGAGGACAAGAAACCCTCCGAGAAGAATGAGGAAGAAGGGAAAGACCACTTGAAAAATTTCGCCTCGTCAATATCCTTATTATCGTCGTCGTTCTTTCTCGTATTTCTCTGTTCTTTCTGCCATTTCAGGACTCTAGAATCTCGTCGCAGTACATGCTCTTGCTTATACGATTTCAGGGTAGCGCCAACAGTGCGCCTCAAGTGCTGCGCTGTAGGCAAAACTAAAAAGGTGCTCTGTAACGTCGTTTCGGCCTTCAGACGTGTCCATTTTTTCAGCCTTTTACTTTACCTCCATTCCCATTTCCTTTCTTCAGGCTTGCTCTCCAACTTTTCTAACTGTTATTCCTTTATTGTCCGGGTCTTTTTGTTCACTGCAACTCCATCTTTCCACTATCAGAGTGCTGAATGACCTAAAGTGCCCCAGTACTTGGCATTGATACCCTAAATATCTTAAGAGCCAAAATGAGCTTGGTATATTCCTAATCTCATACAGAAATAGTAATATTCCTTACCACCACATAGCTGCAAATCCTCTTCTTTTAATTTTTTTATTGGAACCACCACATAGTTTCATTAAATGGAGCTCATAGGTGCTACCGCTTATTCCTTGATAACCGGGATGAGGAAGGTAATTATCCTCTTTGAGATGTTTATGAAATGAGTCGTTGCAATTCTGTGTGGAACTCGATCGTCTTTTAGGAATTTAGAATAACTGTTGTTTTGCACATCAACAATGGTTATCGACGCTGATAGATTATGCATTTTGATTATCAGTACAGTATATGTCAATAATATTTAGTTTTAAGTAGGTATTTGGATTTGATTTACTATTTGTATAAACATTTGTTTTCTACAGTACATACGTATTTTTTCTCTATGCTCGATGTAGGTCTCATAATTTATTGATAATTACTCTCAGACATAGTCTGGTCATTATAACCAATGGTGGCCAGTAGGTCACGGACTCGAGCAATTTAATAAATAAGTTGGAAATGGCTGTATCACATCAGTTATTTCAAGTTCGTGTTCACATTAGAATGAACCAGTTGTTAAATTTATTTATATTATTTGTTGACATTCAGGCATTCTTAAAATTCATAGTTTTAAATGTTTCATTTTAAAACTTTTGGAATCATAATCATTATGTAGCACTCGTTCATACGCTCACTATTATTTACGTTTCGTCATGATTTTATTCATTAATGAAAAACGTAATCATAGTTCCATATCAATTTGTTATACATTTACAAGTGATTTAGCAGCCTTTGGGACGTCCATTTTTATGAAATTATATGTCAACTGCCATTTTGGAAATTTCTTTTTGAAATCCGCGCACGGTCGAATGAATTCCCCTCCCCCCCCACCCCACCCACCCACCCTGGCGTTTGATTTTCGAAAATATATATATATTTTTTTTTTAATGCCGGTATGGATCCATTTGGAGCGAGTGGAGAGGACACGTTGTGTACCAATCAGAAAATTGATATGCGATGAATATTTGAACAGCCCCCGGCTCTATATGAAATATACTAATGATGACGGTGGGGGCGATGGACCCTCTTTTTTTTTTTTAACAGGAAAAACATGCTTCACTTTCTATCCCTTTGGCAAATTTTTTCATCTCAATGTCGTTCAAGGAAAACTTAATGATTCATTCTGATGTACGAGATCTGTATGACGTATAATTAGGACTTTCTTTTAATGTTTTTCAGCAGGAAAAAAAACAAACGCCTCGGTGGCGTGGTCGGTATGGTGTTGGCGTGCCACCTCGGTGGCCGCGAGTTCGATTATCGGGCCTTCCATTGAGGAGTGAGAGATGTGTATTTCTGGTGATAGAAGTTCACTCTCGACGTGGTTCGGAAGTCACGTCAAGCCGTTGGTCCCGTTGCTGAATAACCACTGGTTCCATGCAACGTAAAAGCACCATACATACAAACAAGCATCGTCTGCTAAGGGCGCTTTCTTTAACTTTTTTTTTTTTTTTTAATCAGGAAGGCATTTAGCATAATCAAACCTATTGGTAACATTTCGTATATTGCTGTCTTTCAAGGGGCACATAAAGGATAATTGGGTTGTATGACATCTGCGTGGCACTGTCTGCTGGAGTCACATTGAAGTGCATCAAGATAAACTAATGATGTCATCGGTTCTCTCATATATACGAATATATTACCACAGGTATAAATTGTCGATGACTCTGGTGACGAAAGGAGGTGACATCGCAATGAACATCGACAAGTGGCGCATATTGAGCTACGTGTTGTGTGACGTCATTCCGGAAGTTTCATGAATTGGTAAACATCCTGTAACAATACCAACTACATCTAAATTTCCAATTTCATGACTGTGTGCCAGGTTATCGGTGACTGATTTGTGATTATTTATAGGCTCTTGAGGTTGCATGCGACAAAACGATTAAGTGAGGACTGTAATTATCGTTAATATGACTCTTGATGATTTCGCTTGATTTCATAAGAAATCAGATCAAGATTACTGAATTCGTGGTCAAATGTTGTTAAGTCCTTAAAATAATGATGGAAAGACGATACCCCATACTATATACTTTTTATTTATTTCTAAATTTCATTGTTTTTCTTCAAATTATGGTGCACTGAATTATGAGAGGGAATTATATAAGCTATCGCTTAGATGGTGAACCCCATTTTTCATATCGTTTTATAAGTAATATACCTCAGCTATAAACGAATCTTTGCTTCTCAGAAATGATAATACTTTAACCCATAGAAATCCTAAAACTACGTTTTAGGAATCAGATCTTTGTATGAAAAATGAGTCCAGAGTCGGATACTTTTGATACCTATGTTATCTTAGTTTTACCAGAACACTGAGTGGATTAAAAGCTCTCACGGGGCTGGCCCGAAGTATTAGATGTTTTCACGGGGCTAGGAACCAACTGATTACCTAGCAACGGGACCTACAGCTCATCGTGGGATCTGAACCACATTATATCGAGAAATGAATTTCTAATCAACAGAAACAAATTCCTCTGATTCCACGTTGGGAGTACTGAAACGGTAGGCGAGCACGTTAACCACTCGTCCAATGAGGAACTTTTAGAACCTAAGAATGTAATTTGGGGTCACCTGTCAAATCTTGAAATCACGCTGAAAATACCTAACTGTTTTACAATACTTTTAGCACCTTGCAAAATATAATGAAGGCCTTACCTTCTCAGAAGCCTCAGAGGCGTGGTCGGTATGGTCTTGACCTGCCACCTCGGTGGCCGCGAGTTCGATTCTCGGGTATTCCATTGAGGTGTGAGAGATGTGTATTTCTGGTGATGAAAGTTCACTCTCGACGTGGTTCGGAAGTCACGTCAAGCCGTTGTTCCCGTTGCTGAATAACCACTGGTTCCATGCAACGCCAAAACACCATGCAAACAAACATCCATTCTGCCGTTGACGGTGATGTGTTACGATCCCTAACTTGAGGAACGATCTCGCCTTGGCCTTACTTTAATACCCAGTGGGTGAAAGGGATCTCCCATAGAGAATAGGGTTATGGTCGTGGCCTCCTGGAACATACTCACAATCGCTATTCCAGATTCCAGCCAAAAGAGGTTTTAAACCTCCTGGAATAACCTTTAATAGCCTCTTTGTGTTATATGGGCGGGGAGGGGGGAGGGGGAGGGGGTTGTTTGAAGCGGCAAAAGTTTGGTTGGCTTTCGCGGAGTCTGTCTCTCCCTTCTCGAGCCCTTTACTACCCCCTACCCCCTACCCCCCGCCCAAAACTCCCCCCGCCCCACCCCAACATTTTATTATCGAGGTTACGTTCTATTATACTCGTTTGATGAAGATTAAATTATTTATTCCTTAAACTATCTAGAAATCGATGGCTCAACGAAATCTTAAAGATGGCGGAGCAGCGGCCTAAACAAGGTATTGAGAGCTTGGCCATATATCAGTAACACCTTATTATTATTATTATTATTATTATTATTATTATTTGTCTATCACGATTTTCCAATTCGACTGGGTGGTATTTATAGCGTGGGGTTCCGGGTTGCATCCTGCCTCCTTAGGAGTCCATCACTTTTCTTACTATGTGCTCCGTTTCTAGGATCACACTCTTCTGCATGAGTCCTGGAGCTACGTCAGCCTCTAGTTTTTCTAGATTCCTTTTCAGGGATCTTGAGATCGTGCCTAGTGCTCCTATGATTATGGGTACGATTTCCACTGTCATATCCCATATCCTTCTTATTTCTATTTTCAGATCTTGATACTTATCCATTTTTTCCCTCTCTTTCTCTTCAACTCTGGGTGTCCATGGTATTTGATACATCAATGAGTGATACTTTCTCGTTTGGTCTATTTGCACGTATCACCTATCAGTTCTGATACCATAGTCCCAGAGGATCTTTGCCTGATCGTTTTCTATCACTCCTTCAGGTTGGTGCTCGTACCACTTAATTACTGCAAGGTAGCTGATGTTTCTTGCACAGGCTCCAGTGGAGGGCTTTTGCCACTGAATCATGCCTCTTTTTGTACTGGTTCTGTGCAAGTGCCGGACATTCGCCTGCTATGTGGTTTATGGTCTCATTTTTCGTATTGTACTTCCTACATATGGGAGAGATGTTATTTCCGTCTATCGTTCTTTGAACATATCTGGTTCTTAGCGCCTGATCTTGTTGCCGCTGTTATCATTCCTTCCATTTCCTTCTTAAGCTCTCCACTCTGTAACCATTGCCATGTGTCATCGCTGGCCAGTTCTTTAGTCTGTCTCATGTATTATTATTATTATTATTATTATTATTATTATTATTATTATTATTATTATTAATTTAATCCATTTTAATACTTGACAATTCTTGCTTCCTGTAGGTTTCATTCCTCTGTTGATGACAGACATATATGCCCTACATTTATTATTATTATTATTATTATTATTATTATTATTATTATTATTAATTTAATCCATCTTAATACTGATAATTCTTGTTTTCTGGACAGGTTCCATTCCTCTGTTGTTGACAGGGATATAAGCGCCATCTGATAACATTCCCTCGTAGGGAACTTTCGATCCTCATGCGTCTTATCACTGTGTCCTTTTTACCTTCTTTATCTCTTGCGAGTTGGCTCATTTCAGCGATAAAACTGAGATAGGTAGAATCTTCGTTCCACCCACCCAGCGTTCAAAGGACGTTATGTCCATACGGAAAGGCGTTCTCCAGGGCGGGAATAGTTCATATTCTTCTGGCTTACAATAGGTCTCGAATTGATGGAGGTAATAAACGGCATGAGTGTTTTGAGAGAGAGAGAGAGAGAGAGAGAGAGAGAGAGAGAGACGTGGGTGGGGGGGGGGGGGGGGGGGCGTTATAAGCAAGAACGTAAAAGATATGGATATGCGTGAATAGTTAAATACATTAGAGATCCCAGTATGAGAAAGAATGAGAGAGAGAGAGAGAGAGAGAGAGAGAGAGAGAGACGATGACGAGAGAGAGACGTTGGGTGGGGGGTGGGGGGGTGGCGGTTATAAGCAAGAACGTAAAAGATACATGGATATGCGTGAACTAGTTAAAATAAACATTAGAGATCCCAGTTACATGAGAGAGAGAGAGAGAGAGAGAGAAAGGAGAGACGAGAGAGAGAGAGAGAGAGAGAGAGAGACGTGGGGGGGGGGGGGTGGGGGGGGCGTTATAAGCAAGAACGTAAAAGACACATGGATATGCGTGAATAGTTGAATACATTTGAGATCCCAGTACATGAGAGAGAGAGGAGAGAGAGAGAGAGAGAGAGAGAGAGAGAGAGAGAGCTATTAACATAAAGTTTAAGGATGGGAAGCAAAAAGCTGTGTATAGATATGCGTGTAGTTTCAAATACACACACACACACACACACACACACACACACACACAAAGGGATAAAAGAAACAGGTATGTACAATATGCGTGGATATCTAAATACATGATAGAGAGAGAGAGAGAGAGAGAGAGAGAGAGAGAGAGAGAGAGTTTCTATGAATGTTGCAGTTTTTCAAAGCTGATTATTGTTATGAAAGTAATCAATAATCAAATGAATATTAATGCACCAACATAAATAAAACTAGAGAGGATTTCGACGTAACTATCCATACATTTCTCCCCCCTACCCCCCCCCCCAAAAAAAAAAAAAAACAAACAAAGACAAACACATTCAAGTAACTTTACGATTACATCACGCATTAATGTATATATATATATATATATATATATATATATATATATATATATATATATATATATATATATATAAAGTTATCGATGGAAAATGTAAAGTTTGTTCCCCGTAGAGTCTTAAGTTTTACACGCGAATAACTGCTAAAAAGAATAGGTATTGCACTAGACACCAATATTGTTTTCGTAGTTAGCGTGGAGCTCGTTGTCTGTAACTTATAAGTTTTACACGCGGATGACTTACTAAAAGAATACGCATTGTATTATACATGGTAGTAGCATGAAAAATTAAAGTTTCCTTGAATAATAATTTCCAAGGATGGTTAATCACATCTCCCCGAATAGATCGAAAGTTGATAAGCAAAGTCGTCTCCATGAAATGACAAAGCTTAATTACTTAATCCAGAAACAATAGGTACTGATTGAACATTCATCCCTCTGAATTAGGTCTTCAGTAGGTTTTTGTTACAGTAAACAATATAACAATGGTTTATGAAAATGTGGCTGTAAACACAAGCATTGGGGTGCTTTCAGCCTTACAGGGATTAGGACAATGAAAAGATGTTAGAGTGGTTGGATAGCAAGAAAGGAACTGGGAGTGGTGGTATAGAAAAAGTTAACAAAGTAGATGCAGCTATTGGCTTAGGGGATGCCGCAAGCTATACTCGGTTTTTTTCCATCTGTCCACCTGCCTGTGGTGCTCGCGCATAGTAACACTGCGTTCCGGGCTTTGAAAAGTTACGCTATGTGTAAGTTTTAGGTAAATGAAAGGATATCTTGGTGTACATTTGCAACTGAAAAGTTTTAAATATTTACTGTAGCGTAACTTTTTAAAGCCCGGGACGCAGTGTTACCATGCACGAGCACCATAGCCGGGTGGACAGATGGAAAAAAACCGAGTATAACTTTATAATAACTACACCAGCCACAACACCTCATTTATTCTTACCTTGCTGAATCTTGGGTGACCTCCCTGTGTATTCACACTTCCTTAACATTAGCTGCGCCGTACGGGTACAGAGAAGAGTAGACAGTAGCCTGTGGAACCCACCTACAGAGTGCACTAATCAAGTTGGCCGAGTTGGTAACTCACTGAAGTGCTGAATTCTCCTCTGTCCGTTGGATCGAATCCACGAGGGGACGAAATTATTATCAACTAAAACATTCCCCTTCGGTTAACATATATGAAAATATATTAATTCCGAGGTAGAGCGAATTGGATATTAAAGTATTAAAGGACATTTGTAGCTTAATGCTTGTATATGAATCGCTGTGATGCGATGAAAATTCATGTATATATATATATATAATATATATATATATATATAATATATATATATATATTCCGTTGTATAACAAGTGGTTTCTGTAAATAAACGCATTGGTGACTGAATTTGGCAACTGAATACCGTTTTCACAATTGCCTTAAAATATATTGGTTAATGGAAGCGATAGGATTGATAATAACTATTTTTTTCATACGCGTTGAATCCTTATTGGATGATTATAATTATAGTGTCAGAAACATTTAAATTTCCATGGAATATTGATTCCCTCTCAACATACTTCGATGCTGTAGCCGTTCGGTTTCATACGTGGAATTCTGATTAATACAAATTACCCAGCAGCATTCATTTTTGGATTACCGTTCATTTACACAGTTCAGCAGATACCTGTTTTTGTTAGTTAACGTTTTAGGAGTGAATGATTGCGTATTTATAATAATAATGAATGGTAAAATTCCATACTGCAGGGCAATAAGAAGCACGGCACCAAAACCACGACCAGTGAACTCTCTCTCCGAAGTAACTACGTCCTTGTTTAATAGATGTGAAGTTCCTCTGAATTAGGAATGAACACGATACGTTCCTGTGTCCTCGACATTTTCCGCCGTAAATATCCGTGCTGGCGGGTGGGCGGGGCGGGAGGGTTGGGGGTAATGAGGGGGGGGGGGGGGGTTGTCGGCGATTTGTGCGTAGGGTGCACTGACACCCTTTCTCTTTGCAAGCGTTAGGTCACGGGGTGATATTTCTGAATTCGTTCGCTTGTTTCTTTGTTTGTCCTCTCTGATTTCTTTGCAAAATGAGCATATGCAGGAAAATGACACAGAATAGGGAATAGTGGCTTAATAAGCTGGCTTATTTATTATTTTTTTTTATTTATAAACGAATGCATTTTACACGGACTAAATGAACCAGCTTCCTTAATAAAAAGAACCAACTTTGATCATATTAACCAGGATTTTTTTACTCATGAAATGGAACCAATTTGGGACATAAATTGATTGTCTTCTTAACCAGTAAAACCAATTGCGGACGAATAAACTGAGTTTTGTCCAACAAATGTTACCAAATATGGACAAATAAATTTATTTTTTTCAACCAACTGAACCAAATCGGGCAAATAAGCGCAGTTTATGTAACAAATGTAACCAAATTGGAGAAAGCAGCCTGATTATTTTAGCAAATTGAACCAACTTCGAACAAGTAAGTTCTTGACCCTTAAATCGAGGTTAAGTTACTTTTTTTTTCATTTATTCTTCTGGAGCAACCGACAACCACTTCACCATCTAAATTCAACTAAGTACTTATGTTTTTAGCAACAGGTTTGATTCACGAATGAAAATATAGCATCAAAGAAGTCACCCACAAGCAGCTTAGAATACGTGTTTTTTTTTTCTTTAATGATTCATTAGATGCATTGATAAATCAGTCCCAGCGTTCAGAAAAAATTAATTTCATAGCTTAGAATATTGTCACATACCTGGCTAGCACACTTTCCCCAATGGGACGTGTCATGCCCGTGGGTTATTTTATGAATATTTCAAGTTGACGGGGATATACTGTAAAGATAAAAATTTTGGCGTTATACCCAAGAGGTAAAAAGCATCAGTTATTGACGAGGAAATGTGTTATTGTGTTATATATTTGCAGTTTTTGTGGAGAATGTCAGCTCCACCCTTTTCCCACCAGGTTCCAGATTGCATATGTATCCCTCTTCCAGAGTCACCTGTCCATTTTTTATTTTTCATTTAAATTTTTTTTTTTTTTCATATATATATATATATATATATATATATATATATATATATATATACGTAAATGAATCACATTACCGTGATTCATTTACGTACATCGAGCGACAAATGTCCTATAATACCTAATTCACTGTACTTCGGAATTAATATATATTTTTAGTAAGGAAGAAATTCCCCTTCGGTTAACATATATGAAAATATATTAATTCCGATATAGAGCGAATCAGTATTAAAGTTCATTTGTAGCTCGATGTAATATATATATACATATATATATATATATATATATATATATATATATAATATATATATATATATATATTTCTTTTGTTAATGCCTTTGCAAATTGTAGCTTCCCCTAATTTCCCTTCAGCATTTGTATGTAATGGTGTAAAATATATGTTTTAAGTTCAGATTCCATATTAAGATGAACATAGAGGTGATATGTTCGAATAATCTAAGTTCGGAATTCACAAAAGCTTAAAGTCACGAATAACGTATGTAAGAAAGAGGATGCGCTGTTAACAGCTATTAATTGGAACTACTAGAGCTCTTCGTTTTGTTGTGAGAATCTGTTATTACTGCAGATAAGGATGGCTTGTTTTTTTTTTCTCATCTATTTTGTAAACAGCCAATCATACGATGCACGTGCAGTCAGTATTGAACGCGTAGAAGACTTGCCTCTGTCTGGTCTAAACCGTGTGGCAGTTGCGCAATCTTTTGCAAGATCCTTCGAGAGCATTCGAATAAAAAACGATCTTGAAATGACGTCGTGTGCGGGAAGTAAAGTCACAACTTGCTTTCGATAGGCGTTCATAATCATATCTTTTATGTCGAGAGATTTTTATTTTCTAAAACTGTATAATGGTAAAGATTATTTATGAGTGTAATCCCACTTTCTCTCTCTCTCTCTCTCTCATGCATACGAAGAGAACATTTGGTCATTCTGATTACATTAGACACTTTCTGCTTTGGTTGTCATTCTTGGAGGCCGTATATGAGCTGTCCCGCTTCCCTTTCTCTCTTTTCTGACCAAGGGGGATATAGTTTTTACATTAACTTGAAGATTTTGTACTTACATGGTCACTCATAGATTAAATTTCTCAATAGCGTAGCGGTTATTTATGGAAACTGAGCAGTAGTTGTAAAAGTGTGTTTGTGAACTTGGGAAGCTGCAACAAAAGAGGAAAAACTGTTCCTAAGTAAATGTGTTGTCAAAAGTTTTAATTTATTTAATAATTTTCACATATCAAATCATTTGTGTTCTGTATTTAATTCTTTTGGAGTGTTTATTTTATATTCTGTGTATTCACCATTTTCTTAGTGTATTTTTTGTTATTTAAGTGTTGAAATTCCACATTGTGTGTTTACATATTTTTGCATTCTCATTTTGTTTAAATAACTTAGGTATTTCTTAAAGACTTAGTGTTGCATAATTGATTTAATGTAACACTTGTCATGTAATTTGCATTTACTTAGAATCCTTTTCAAATTTTGATTAAAACTTTACAGTTTGAATCTTGATTGAGTAATTTAGTTTCTTGATTAATTAATTTTTTGATAAATTAAATTTGATTTTATTTTCTTTCATAATTAATTCAAGAATTAAATCAACTTTTTGTTATTTTCAAGTAAAACTAAATTTCCCTGAGATTGTGAATTTCAATTATATATTTTGAATTTAAAAATATATATATTTTTTTGTAATTAAAATTTTATAGCAGATTGACCACTAGTGATATAATTTTATCCAGGTAGTTTTAGAGTGTTAATTTGTGCTGTTTTCCTTCAATTTGTATCGAAGTGAGTTAGAACAGGGAAATAGTTGAAATACTTCAACTTTTAAAATTGTTGTTGGTAAGTGTAATGACCCACGATATTTGGGCCGCTTCGTCCACGATTATAACATATATTATATATATATATAGATAGATATATATATAGATATATAGATATATAATTGATTATATTATAATAATAGATTTGTGTATTATATATGTATATCTATATATGTATATATATATATATATATATATATATATATATATATAATTATATATGCAGAAGAGTTCCTTGAGGGTTCGTTTAGGTGATATACCATATTTTAGTGAACAAAAACCACAGATGATGGTCGAAAAGCTATTAAGTTCCTGTACAAGAAATATATATTTTAAAACTACAGGAGGATTTTACATAATTGTGGATTGCATCCCCAAATTATATATACATATATATATATATATATATACATACATATATATATATATATATATATATATATATATATATATATATAACTATATATATGTGCGTGCGTGTGTGTGTGTGTGGTTTACATACTTTCAACATCAGTGTTTGCACTAAGGGTGTAGTTTTCTGAAAACGAGGACGGTAGAGAGAGAGAGAGAGAGAGAGAGGAGAGAGAGAGAGAGAGAGAGAGAGAATAAATGAGGTCATCAATAAAAGCCCCCATGGTAACGATAACTTAAAGTTTCGGAGCTTATCAAAGCGTCCAATTAAGTCGCGTAAAAGTGTTTATGAGTCGTATCCAAGAAGTTTTGGACGGGACTAATAAAAATATACGAAAGCCATGCCAATGAAGAGTTGTTGCGCTGGGAATAAAAGCGAGTTATTACATTGCTTGCCTTTACAAGCACTTTTTTTCCTTTTTTTTTTTTTTACCCCACTCGATTTTTGCGTGGGCTCAATGGCACGCTCGAATTTTTTTTCTTTTTCTTTTTTTCGTTGCTTTATTTGCCCCCTTTACTGGCTTTACTTTCTGTGCCTTAATGGACTTTTTGTGTTGGGTTAAGCGTAGCTCACATACGGGATTGGTTGATGTGAAAAAGGTTAATCCTGCAAAAATAATGTTTATGATGCTAGGACCGATAATTAAGGCTCTCTCTCTCTCTCTCTCTCTCTCTCTCTCTCTCTCTCTCTCTCTCTCTCTCTCTCTAAGTATTGAGATCTTTACGCATACCTATACATACCTTTTAAGCTTTACAGTTTTTATATCTCTCTCTCTCTCTCTCTCTCTCTCTCTCTCTCTCTCTCTCTCTCTCTCTGTTCCATAACGCAATAACCAGAAATGGCTGTCATTTTTGGCTTCTGGTTCCGTGTTTCTTAGATTTTTCCCAAGTCCGCTTCTCTTGTTATTGGGAAATAACCGATAACTGATGACATCAGTTATCTGTAGCTCCTATTAGTTCCTCGTTGGACGAGTCGGTAACGTGCTCGACTACCGATCTCAGGGTCCGGGTTCGATTCCCCGCTCTACCAACGAGGAATCAGAGGAATTTATTTCTGGTGATTGAAATTCATTTCTCGATGTGGTTCGGATCCCACAAGAAGCTGTAGGTCCCGTTGCTAAGTAACAATAGGTTCCTAGCCACGTGAAAATCTCTAATCTTTCGGGCCAGCCCTGGGAGAGCTGTCAATCAGCTTAGTGATCTGGTTAAACTAAGATATACTTAACTTTGGGGCTCTTATTGAGCAGTTGATAGTGTTTATGCCCCATTTTAAGGAGATGCTGGTATGAAATTGGGTATGTTAAGCAGTTAATGATAACAGCGTTGGATGTTAAGCAGTTAATGTAATAGTTGCCATTTGTTAGTTAGTGAATGTTTATAGCTAGCATTTTAGCGCATTGTGTTGAGCAGTTGATGGTGACATATGGTTGCAGAATGTTGGGCCGTTGTGGACATGGTATAAGACCAGTATGCTAAAACTCCTTGCAGTAATGTGTGGTACGAGCACCAACCTGAAGGAGTGATAGAAAACGATCAGGCAAAGATCCTCTGGGACTATGGTATCAGAACGGATAGGGTGATTACGTGCAAATAGACCAGTACGTGACGTTGACTGACAAAATCAAGAAGAAGAAAGTATCACTCATTGATGTCGCAATACCATGGGACACCAGAGTTGAAGAGAAAGAGAGGGAAAAAAAAAATGGATAAGTATCAAGACCTGAAAATAGAAATAAGAAGGGTATGGGATATGCCAGTGGGAATTGTACCCATAATCACAGGAACACTAGGCACGATCCCAAGATCCATGAAAGGAATCGTGAAAGACTAGAGGCTGAAGTAGCTCCAGGACTCTTGCAGAAGAGTGTAATCCTAGAAACGGCGCACTTAGTAAGAAAAGTGATGGATGCAACCCGGAACCCCACACTATAAATATCACCCAGTCGAATAGGAGGACTGTGGTAGAGCAAAAAATAATAATAATAATTATAATAAAGATAATTATAATAATATCAGATCTAACAAGGTAAAGAGATACTATATATATATATATATATATATATATATATATATATATATATATATGTAATGTTTATCCTATATATATATATATATATATATATATATATATATATATATATATATATATATATATTTACAAGTATAGAAATATACACAAACACACACACACACACACACACACACACACACACACACACACACACACATATATATATATATATATATATATATATATATATATATATATATATATATATAAGTCATATCACATTTCCGTGATTCATATACATATATCGAGCTACAATGTCCTTTAATATCTAATTCGCTCTACCTCGGAATTAATATATTTTCATATATGCCCTGGACCAAGGGCGCGAACCCGTGCAAGTCTATTATCGAGAAAAAATTCCCCTTCGGTTAAGCATATATGAAAATATATTAATTACGAGGTAGAGCGAATTAGATATTAAAGGACATGTAGCTCGATATATATATATATATATATATATATATATATATATATATATATATATATATATATATATGTATGCATAATGTACGTATATATATATTCATATATATATAGATATGATATATAAGATATAAATATAATATAACTAAATAGATATAATATATATATATATATATATATATATAATATAATATGATATAATAATATATAATATATATAGAGATATATATATATACACGGATATATAGATATATATATATATATATACTCTATATATATATATGTATATATAAATATCTTATATAGATATATATAGACTATATATCTTATATATACTATATATATATATATATATATATATATATATATAATAATAATATATATATATTCCAGTATATATAATATATATATATGAGAGAGAGGAGAGAGAGGAGAGAGAGATACATATTGTGTGTATGTGTGCGTGCGTGTGCGTGCATATTTGTACTAGCATCAGATGACTTTTTCTTCCAAAATTCTCGCCTCAGCCTCTCGATTACTCAGCGACCAAACAATTTTCTGGTCTTCATACTTCCCGCAAAGCCTAATCTTTCTTCTCCCAGTCCATCTCCCCAAGCAGGAAGCCTATCCATTCTCCTCGGTCCTCATATAAAGGTCCCCCGTAATGCGGTATTGCCGTCAGTGCCAGCCACTTGGTGCACTGTAGGTACTACTCAAGCGTCCCTTCGTCCTCTAGCTGCGACCCTCTTTCCGTCCTTTTGCTGTACCTCCGTTCATATTCTCTTCCTTCCTTGTGACTTTCCACCCTCTCTTAACAATTGAAGAGCGCTTCAGTAGCGTGATCGGTGTGGTCTTGGCCTGCCACCTCGGTGGCCGCGAGTTCGATTCTCGGGAATTCCACTGAGGGGGTTAGAGATGTGGATTTCTGGTGATAGAAGTTCACTCTCGACGTGGTTCGGAAGTCACGTAAAGCCGTTGGTCCCGTTGGTGAATAACCACTGGTTACATGCAACGTAAAAATACCATACAAACAAACTTAACAGTTGAATCATAGTGCAACTGCTTTGAGGTTTACCTCCTGTTACGCCTTTCAAACTTACTTACTGTCAGTTTCCACTTCAGCGATGGATGACCTCATAGATACTATAGTAGATTCACATCAACCGTGCATTTGATTCCTAGGTTAGTCCCTTACGACGCTCCTGATTGATAAGCCCAACACAGGGCTGGGAACTCTCAGTCTCTCTCGAGAGTTCACATGGGTAGGATCTATGGCCCAACTCTCTTGAGGTGTACGTCTTTCAGAAGAGGTGGAACATACATCCTCCTTATGTGACCTCTCTAGAGAGACTGAGAGTTTCCAGCCCTGTGACTGGCTTATCAACAGCCAATCAGGAGCGTCGTAAGGGACTGGCCTAGACATCAAATGCACGGTTGATGTGAATCTACTATAGCCTTTGGGCTAAATTCTGTATTCTGGTATCTGCATAAAGGTCGTCTCTAATTCTTGCACTGTGTCCTCGGGTCTTCGGAGCCGAAGGAATTTAGAGCCACCGGACGTGAATGAGGGCAGTCGAAGGATGAGGTCATTTGTAGCTTCTACGACAGAGACAAGTCGAGCGGTGGTCTCTTCTCTGGCGTGATTCTGAAGCTAGAATTTATCGCCGGTGTTACTCGAAGTTAGAATTTATCGCTGGCGTGAATGCTGATTTGAAAATTTGTTTCGTCGCTAACGTGAATTGTGTTAGTTGTAGCATATCGTTACGGCAGGTGAAAGTTACAGGTGACGTAGTCCTTTGTTATGTCAAATGGAAAGTTTTTAGTGTATGTGGTATATTGCTTTGGCAGGTGGAATTTTCAGGTTATGTTGTGCTTTGTTATGTCAAATGAAAGTTTTTAGTGTATGTGGTTTATTGTCTTGCAGGTGGAACTTTCAGGTGACGTAGTGCATTGTTATGGCAAATGAAAGTTTCAGTTTGCAGTTATACTGTTACGGCAAATAAAACCTTAAAGGTTTGTAGTATATTGTCGTAGGAAATGAAAGTTTTACTCAGAGTATACGGTATATTGTTATGGCAAGTGAAAGTTTTAGAATATGTAGTGTATTGTTATGGCAAATACACTAATTATGGAAAATAAAAATTTTAGAATATGTGATTTATATAGTTAGGGAAAGTGAAAGTTTTAGAATATGTGACTTATAGTTATGGAAAGTGAAAGTTTGAGGATATGTGGCATATAGATATGGAAAGTGAAAGTTTTAGAATATGTGGCACATAGTTATGGAAAGTGATAGTTTCAGAATATGTAGTATATTGTTATGACAAACGAAAGTTTGATAGTACTTGATATACTTAATCTAAAGAGTGAACACACTAGCTAACTCAATTATTTACCTATTATTCAATCCTGGGTATTTCACACACAAATGGTTTTAACTTTAACGTTCAATGGTGTTATGACAATCTGTAAGAGTATGATTAATACAAATAGTTATTCTTATATTGCTACGTAGGAAAAGTCATATTAATATATCTATGAAAATATTGTTTTATAAGGAAAATGCCATCGCTACAAAAGTTGCACTAGGTACACATCAGCGCAAAAATAATCAAAACCAGAATTTTTATGGATTAATGGGCAATAACTAAGCATGCTTTCGAAAAATTGGCGCATGACCAAAAGCTCGCCAAATTTAGCTGACCATTATTTTCGCGATTCAGTGTCTGCAGAGTTTGGAATTTGAGCTCAGTAAAGATAAACTAAGACTCTCTCTCTCTCTCTCTCTCTCTCTCTCTCTCTCTCTCTCTCTCTCTCTCTCTCTCTCAGAAGTAATGAAAGATACTGGGTTGTAAATTTTGATTGTAAATTGTTGACATTAACTTGATTGAAATGAAGACCTTGCAAGAGATGATTTTCCACTGCTTTGTATTGTGCATTTGTATATAACCTGTTCAAACATACACAGCGATTTATACATACACACAATATAATATATTATATATATATATATATATATATATATATATATATATATATATATACATACACACACACACACACACATATATATATATAGGTATATATATGTATGTATATATATATAGTATATATATATATATATATATATATATATTATATATATATATATACACAAATATATATTACATAGATGTATAACATGCATTTAGATAATATTAATAATATAATATATTATATATATATATATATATATATACATTTATGTATATATTTGTATATAGTATTACATACACATATATAATTTCATTTAATTACATTATATTATACTTGTACAAACATACTCCTGCGTTGCCGACCATAATCGTTATGTCGCCCAGTTATAATGTAACATGAATTCCTTATTACCAAATACTCATTTTTATCATGATTAGTCTATTATCGTCACGCGAACCGTAAAATTCAAACTACAAAGCCCTGCCTTGTTTTTTTCAAAAACATCAGATTAAGTCACAGGATTTCAATATTGAAAACTAATTTACTGGTGCCCTATGGTATACCGATGTACCCGTGTGTGTGTATACTATATATATATATATATATATATATATAGTATATATATATATATATATATATATACTATATCTATATCTATACTATATCTATATCTATATATAATATATATAATATATATATATATATATATAGATATAGATATAGATATATATATAGATATAGATAGTATATATATATATATATATATATATATATATATATATATATATATATATATATATATATACATATGTATGTATGTATGTATCAATCATTATATTTTGTACATACGCTCATTAGTAAATCATCTGTTAAATGGGCCTTTTTTTGTTACCTTGTGTAGAAAAGTTTTTTTTTTAATGAACTGAAAACACTTTTTGATTAATGTTTGGTAATGGGACGTTATTGGCGAGTTAAAAAAATAGAAATTTCACTAAATACAACAGATTCTGCGCCCTTTATTCTTCTCGTGTAATTGAAATAATTGATTTATGGTAATTGTTCGAATCCTGTAGAATTAAAAAATAAAACTTTTACTGGTAGACTTAGTTTTTCATCCTTTGTTATTTTCATATTATTCAAATAACTCAATTAAGTTAGATTATAGTTAAATTAAAGCGAGTTGAATTATATTTAGATTATAGTTAAATTATGAGATAAATTATATTTAGATTATAGTTATATTGTGTGTTCAATCATATTTAGATTATAGTTAAATTATGCTAAGTTAAATTATAGTTTTATTTTTAACTTATTCTTCTCTTTGGATTTGACCTTAGGTATCTTTGAGTGTTGTTAAGATAAAACCTCAGTTTTGACAATACTGTGTGATAATTATGGATGAACCAAACTCCTAAGCGCCACCTGTGTCACAGCAGCTTAAAGAAAAGTACTTAGAGAGCACATACTTCTGCCAACGTCAAACTCACTATTTCTTTCTTTCTTAACCAGAAACGTTTAAAGGTAGTTAATTGAATCCGAACGAATTCTTACGGCTCAGGAGATTACATAACCTTCAGTCAGCCTTTATGAGTTATTTGATTAAAAACGTTTCCCTTCATCGTCCGTCGTGCATTCCTCTCTCTCCCAAAGATTAAGTATATCTCAGTTTAACCAGACCACTGAGCTGATTAACAGCTCTCCTAAGGGCTGGCCCGAAGGCTTAGATATTTTTTAGGTGGCTGGGAACCAATGGGTTACCCAGCAACAGGACCTACAGCTTATTGTGGGATCCGAACCACATTATATCGAGGAAAGAATTTCTAATCACCAGAAATAAATTCCTCTGATTCCACAGTGGCAGAGCAGGGAGCGAACTTCGGGCTACCGAATCGGTAGGCGAGCACGTAACCCACTCGTCCTGCGAGGAACGTGTCACAACGATTGATTCATAGTTCAATTGCTAGGTCTTCCTCTTGTTGCACCCTTCAAACCTTTTACTGTCAATTTTCTTTTAGCGTTGAATGATGAATGACATCAGCATAGGTAACAGTGCTTGGACTTTAGCCTAAGCTCTAAATTCAGTTAAATTCAACTTAACAATTGGTTCATAGTGCAACTCCTACGTTTTCCTTCTGTTACACCTTTCAAACCTTGCTAGTTTCAATATCCCTTTCAGCGCTGAATGACCTCATAGGTCCCAGTGCTTGACCTTTGGCCTGCATTCTATTTTATATTATATTCTATTATATGCTATTCTAAAATCTACGGTAATGATGTGTATGGTTTCGTTTTCTTGAGCCTCTGATCTACGCTGCAGATAGTCTTTTGTATCCAAAAATTACTTATAGAGCGCCTCAGGGGCGTGGTTGGTATGGTGTTTGCGTCCTACCTCGGCGGTTTCGGGTTCGATTCTCGGCCATTCCATTGAGGAGTGAGAGATGTGTATTTCTGGTGATAGAAGTTCACTCTCGACGTGGTTCGGAAGTCATGTAGAGCCGTTGGTCCCGTTGCTGAATAACCACTGGTTCCATGCAACGTAAAAACACCATACAAACAAACAAAAGTTACTTATTTGTCTTTCCCAAAATTTAATTACTCTTATTGCCAGGAAGGAGGTTTATCTTTTGTTTGTGTTTTTTCTTTTAATTCCACCTCAGCCTTTTAAGTATTGCTCTTAACAAGGCAAACAAGACAAATCAAGCGACAAACTTAACCTTTTGGCCGAGTGGACACTGATGATTGAATTTTGGTTTAGGAAATACTACTAATGGATTGATTTTAATTTTTATTGTATATGATATATACGTTCGAATGCTGTTCTGAAACACCGGGGTCAGGAGATTTTTAATAATCTCTTCAGTATTTTGGTTATATAGATTAGTTTGGGACTAACACTTGATGTCTAGGGTTGTTATATGATGTTTTAAGTGCTCCGTCATTTTGCATTATATCTTGATACTTACTATAAACATTACTTTGAAGTTTCTCTCTCCCGCTCTCTCTCTCATATATATATATATATATATATATATATATATATATATATATATATATATATATTATATATATATATATATATAGATAGATATAAATATAAATATATATATCTATATATATATATATATATATATGATATATATGTAGATATAGATATATACTATATATATATCTATATCTATAAAATATAGATATATATATATCTATATATATATATATATATATTAGGTATATCTATCTTATCTATCTATCATATATATATATATAATATATATATATATATATATATATATATATATATATATATATATCTATATATATATATATATATATATATATACCAAAACAGGGCCAGGGCACGGCCAGCAAGACACATCAGTGCCAGGGTGGACCAGGGAAACCAATTAATTCCAACATATTGCTTTATTTCCGACTTTTCGTAATAATTACTTTATTACATCTTCTGGGATCTGTTGAATAATGAATAAATTAACTTAAAACGTTACTGTAAAAACTTAAAATTTCATAAGAAATTAAAATTCAATACATTTAAATTTCATAAGAAAATTAAAATTCAACACTTTACATCTATGAAAAAAAAAAAAAAAAAAAAAACACATAAAAAACATACACACATACAAAAGACAACCAAAGGCCGCTGACCAACCTTATGTGGAGAGAACAAAAAGACGGAATGCTTACAAAGACAGTTAACTTAGGTAGAGTTGAGTAGAGGAGGTTTGAGTATTAACTGTGGGACTAGTTGTTTAATAAACAATGACTCAAGTATAGGCAATTCGTGAGGATTAGCTGTTTGGCCTATTATACTAAAATCACTTCTTTCGATGTAAGTTTTACAGATTTTGGAATGAGCTCGATATTAGAATGTTCTGGGTTGGAGAGCCTACAACCAGTACGAAAGCTAATTCCCCGATGGGAGTCGATTCTGACCCTCAGTAACCCTCCTCGTGGATCCGACATATGTCCCTGAGTTACACTTAGGGCAAGTATACTTATACACCACGTTAGAGGACAAAAAAGGGCTTAATCGTATCCTTATGGTTAAAAAAAGAACCAATTGTTAACGGATTTGGGATTGGGAATTAATTTTAAATTGATTGCACCATAGTGATTATTAATAATTTGTAAAAAAACGTTTTCTAAAAGAATCATCGTGTAAAAAGGGAAATTTGGCGTAAACGTTTAACTTGGGCACTGTTGGAGGTTTCATGACACCAGTGAATTGTTTGTCAAGAAATATGCGGAGTTGTTTTAAAAAATAAGCTACGAGGGAAGCAGTTATTCATAAAATATTCAGAGAGAAAATTAATTTCCTGGTGAAAGGAATGCCAGTTCGATGTAATGAAAAAAGCCCTGTGGAGGAGAGTAAAAACAGAATTAAGTTTGAAATTGTAAAAACAAGAACTGTAGTAGTTGCATCCTAAGCCAGTAAACGTCTTTTTCCTGAAGACAGAAGTATTAAAAGAATCATCATTTTCTGGTAACAAGAACGTCTAAAAAAGGTAATTGGTTGTTCACTTTCTTTTTCCATAGTAAACCTAATGTTATTATGTATAGAATTGGCAAATGCTAAGAACGAGTCGATATCAAAATCATTTTTAAATAGGGACAAAGGTATCGTCAATATACCTAACATAAAAAAGCGGGTGAAAAGAACCTAAGGGGACATTCATCTAGCATGCGCTCTTCCAGCGAGCACATGAAGATATTGGCAAACGTTGGACCCAAAGGGGAGCCCATGGCTACACCATCAGTTTGTCTAAAAAGCTTATCATCAAAAATAAAGGCAGTGTCCCGCACTGCCAGCTCTAAGAAAGTCTTAAAAAGCGTTCGATTAAAATTGTTAAAAACAGTATCTGGTTCAGGAAAAAGTTTATTTATGATAATATCTATGGTTTCCTCCACAGGGACATTAGTAAAAAGCGATTCTACATCTAAACTAGCCATTTTAAGATCGGTGTCCTGTTGTAAGATTTTTTCCTTAAAAGAATACGAATTGCTAAGAGTAAAATTATTTTTAGTCAGAGGGTTCTAGAATAGGTACCAGATATTTAGCTAGTTTATAATTGGGTGTATTGTAGGATGCTAAAATAGGTCTCATGGGTACATTAGGTTTATGTATTTTAGGGAGACCGTACAAAGACTCCAAACGAAGATCCTGTGACAAACAAATCCTGGTATATATTATCATCAATGACTTTCTCTTTTTTAAAGTACGTAAAAATCTATTAATTTTGTCCTCAATAACAATGATATTATAAAAATCAGGTGATCCAATTTCAGTAAACTTGCTTTGGTCTCTTAGGATAGTTAACATTTTTTCTCTATAGTCAGTTTTATCTAACAAAACAATTCCTTTTCCTTTGTCGGGTCTGGTAATAACAAGATCTTTTCTTCTTGCCAACTGCTTAAGAGTGTTATGATCTTCTTTTTTAAAAAACGGAGTCCAGCGCGTTTTCAGTTTCCTAAATGCACCCTGGGACAGTTCGAAGAGTTGTCTCTGAAGGTCGCTTTATTTACGTTAAACGGTAAAGTGATTAACCTGTGGAAAATAGACTCTATGGGGAGGAAAAACTTTATATAATTAGGTCTAAAATTTGGTAGGCAGAACTCCAATCCCAGAGATAATAAGAACTCTTCACGTTTCGATAACACATGTTTTGAGAAATTGAATACAGTCACCCTTTCTTTAGCAAATTTTGGAATAACAATGCCCAAACCTTTCAATTTCCTGAAATGCCTTTCCTGTACAAGCAAAATAAAATCGTTCAGAGTTTTGTTAAAAAGTTTCCTAAAAATGAAACTGTCTATAAAAGAAAGAGAATTGAACACTTCCCCTTTCATCCTTGAGACAAGGTCATTATGTTTATCAATTGATTTTTGTTTACTACATACTTCCATATTTAACAGAGTTAGTAGCTTCTTTGTAAAATTGTGATTGGTATAAAGAGGACTTATACAACCTAAATTTAACAAAATTAGGGACAATTCCATTACATTGACAATACTGTAAGAATTCCAAATCAAGTTTCGCTTTTTTTTCTAGTTTCTTAAAGACCTTCTCAAGGTTCCGACATTTTCCCAGTAGATCTGCTCCGTATCTACGGCGTATGAGTTGATGAAAATGGTTAAATCCTCTTGATCTGACTTGAAATAGGAAGAGAAACACGTAGAAAAAACTATGAAGATCCATATTGAAATGCAGAAGGTCAGCAGCAACAGCTCCCAGTTAGAAAAAGTCCAGCAAAAATACCAAAAACAGGGCCAGGCGACGGCTAGCAAGACACATCAGTGCGAGGGTGGACCAGGGAAACCAATTAATTCCAACATATTGCTTTATTTCCGACGTTTCGTAATAATTACTTTATTACATCTTCAGGGATCTGTTGAATACCTATTCTAGAACCTCTGACTAAAACTAATTTTACTCTTAGCAATTCGTATTCTTTTAAGGAAAAAATCTTACAACAGGACACCGATCTTAAAATAGCTAGTTTAGATGTAGAATCGCTTTTTACTAATGTCCCTGTGGAGGAAACCATAGATATTATCATAAATAAACTTTTTCCTGAACCAGATACTGTTTTTAACAATTTTAATCGAACGCTTTTTAAGACTTCTTAGAGCTGGCAGTGCGGGACACTGCCTTTATTTTTTGATGATAAGCTTTTTAGACAAACTGATGGTGTAGCCATGGGCTCCCCTTTGGGTCCAACGTTTGCCAATATCTTCATGTGCTCGCTGGAAGAGCGCATGCTAGATGAATGTCCCCTTAGGTTTCACCCGCTTTTTTATGTTAGGTATATTGACGATACCTTTGCCCTATTTAAAAATGATTTTGATATCGACTCGTTCTTAGCATTTGCCAATTCTATACATAATAACATTAGGTTTACTGTGGAAAAAGAAGTGAACAACCAATTACCTTTTTTAGACGTTCTTGTTACCAGAAATGATGATTCTTTTAATACTTGTCTTCAGGAAAAAGACGTTTACTGGCTTAGGATGCAACTACTACAGTTCTTGTTTTTACAATTTCAAACTTAATTCTGTTTTTACTCTCCTCCACAGGGCTTTTTTCATTACATCGAACTGGCATTCCTTTCACCAGGAAATTAATTTTCTCTCTGAATATTTTATGAATAACTGCTTCCCTCGTAGCTTATTTTTTAAACAACTCCGCATATTTCTTGACAAACAATTCACTGGTGTCATGAAACCTCCAACAGTGCCCAAGTTAAACGTTTACGCCAAATTTCCCTTTTTACACGATGATTCTTTTAGAAAACGTTTTTTTACAAATTATCAATAATCACTATGGAGCGATCAATTTAAAATTAATTCCCAAAAATCCGTTAACAATTGGTTCTTTTTTTAACCATAAGGATCGATTAAGCCCTTTTTTGTCCTCTAACGTGGTGTATAAGTATACTTGCCCTAAGTGTAACTCAGGGACATATGTCGGATCCACGAGGAGGTTACTGAGGGTCAGAATCGACTCCCATCGGGGAATTAGCTTTCGTACTGGTTGTAGGCTCTCCAACCCAGAACATTCTAATATCAGAGCTCATTCCAAAATCTGTAAAACTTACATCGAAAGAAGTGATTTAGTATAATAGGCCAAACAGCTAATCCTCACGAATTGCCTATACTTGAGTCATTGTTTATTAAACAACTAGTCCCCACAGTTAAATACTCAAACCTCCTCTACTCAACTCTACCTAAGTTAACTGTCTTGTAAGCATTCCGTCTTTTGTTCTCTCCACATAAGGTTGGTCAGCGGCCTTTGGTTCTTTGTATGTGTGTATGTTTTTTATCTGTTTTTTTTTTTCATAGATGTAAAGTGTTGAATTTTAATTTTCTTATGAAATTTAAATGTATTGAATTTTAATTTTCTTATGAAATTTTAAGTTTTTACAGTAACGTTTTTAGTAATTTATTCATTATTCAACAGATCCCAGAAGATGTAATAAAGAAATTATTACGAAACGTCGGAAATAAAGCAATATGTTGGAATTAATTGGTTTCCCTGGTCCACCCTCGCACTGATATATATATATATATATATATATATATATATATATATATATATATATATATATATATATATATATATATATATATATATATAGGTATAAGCCACGAAGGTTACTAATTCTCCAGGTGCGTCCGATTCTAGTTACTTATGTCCATATAATCCCCATCTGTCACTTATACGACCCTTCCTTGTCCTCTCAGTTTTCCTCATGTACGTCAGTTGTTCTGCTAAGTAAAGGACGTTAAGTCGAAAGATCTTGAAGCTACTCCGGTGTTTTCCTTTCCTTCGTGGCTATTACCTTTATCTATGCATTTATCACGTTCCATGCTTTCGTGATTCAGTTATACATACATGCATACACACACACACACACACACACACACACACCACACACATATATATATATATATATATATATATATTATATATATATATTCCCAGCGGAAGCAGAAAACTACGGCTGTTTACACTTCATCTTCAAACACCACTTCCGACGAATGCAAGAAAGATTCGGCTGCGTCGATTACACTTCTATCACTCGATTCCCGACGTAAGTTCCCGATTTCGGAACGGACGTTAAAAATCTCCCGTTTTATCGTCGGAAAAACAAACAGGGGAACGTGTTTATCCCGCTCAGTTTTCGACCTCCCGTTTATTTATGGATTGGGTACAGCAGCCGCTCTTTCTGCATATCGCTTCCTGTATGCTTGCAAGCAGCGTAAGAATATAGGGCGTCATTTGTGCTTGAGAGAGAGAGAGAGAGAGAGAGAGAGAGAGAGAGAGAGAGAGAGTGGAACTGATTATGTTAAAATTATAAATTATGATTTAGAGAGAGAGAGAAAGAGACCTTACTTTACAGACCTTATATCTTGTTCGGGTTGCCCCAGGTCCCTCAGTGTTAGGCACCTCTAATGTCTACCAGAGAATTGCTAATGCATCTTCCGGTATATTTTGCATCTTCCAATCTTGGATGGTCTGGGATGCAGCTTAGATGTTTGTCAAGCTTATTCTTAAACACATTTACGCTCACTCCTGATATATTCCTCAGATGAGCTGGCAACGCATTGAATAGACGCTGCATTGTCGATGCTGGTGCGTAGTGGATTAATGTCCTGTGTGCTTTCCTTATTTTTCCTGGTATAGTTTTGGGCACTATTAATTTACCTCTGCATGCTCTTTCAGATATTTTTAGCTCCATGCTGTTTTCGGCAATTCCTTCTATCTGTTTCCATGCCTGAATTATCATGTAGCGTTCTCTTCTCCTTTCTAGGCTTTATAATGTTAAAAGTTGTAGTCTTTCCCAGTAGTCAAGATCCTTAACTTCTTCTATTCTAGCTGTAAAGACCTTTGTACACTCTCTATTTGTGCAATATCCTTTTGATAGTGTGGGTACCATATCATATTGCAATATTCAAGTGGACTACGAACATATGTTTTATAAAGCATAATCATGTGTTCAGCTTTTCTTGTTTTGAAGTGCCGTAACAATATTCCCATTTTTGCTTTGCATTTTGCCAATAGAATTGCTATTTGATCATTGCATAACATGTTCCTATTCAACATCACACCAAGGTCTTTAACTGCTTCCTTAGTAGTGATTGTCTCGTTATTAGGTCCCCTATATGCATATAGCTTTCCTTCTCTATCTCCATAATTTATTGATTCAAATTTATCAGAGTTAAATACCATCTACCTCTGCCCATTCATATACTTTGTTAAGGTCTCTTTGTAGCGCGTTCCTAACTTCATCACGAATAATTTCTCTACTTATTCTTGTGTCATCGGCGAAACTACTCACTACCGAGTCCTTAACATTACTGTCTACGTCTGCAATCATAATAACAAACAGCAATGCAGCTAGCACCGTACCTTGTGGCACACCGGATATTACCTTAGCTTCATCCGAATTCTCATCGTTTGCAATAACTTTTCTGTTGTGCAGAAATTCTTTTAACCATCTTCCTACTTTATGCACTATATTATGTTTTCTAATTTTTTTCGCTAATATATTATGGCCTACCTTGTCAAAAGCTTTTGCCAAGTCTAGATAAACCACATCTGTTTCTTTTCCGTTTATCATATTTTTATATATGTTTTCACGGTGGAGAACCTATATATAAAGAGAGAGAGAGAGAGAGAGAGAGAGAGAGAGAGAGAGAGAGAGAGAGAACTAGTATATATTAGAATTTACTGAGAGAGAAACATTGCATGTACATATTTTGTATTTATTTTTGTGTGTGAGTAGCCTGCGTAAATAGTAGCACAGAGAGAGAGAGAGAGAGAGAGAGAGAGAGAGAGAGAGAGAGAGAGAGAGAGAGAGAGCTATGTATGTTAGAATTGTGAATTAGTGGCAGGGAAAAAAGATAATTTTTTTATATGTTACCGAAGAGTGACATTTCTTGAATGAGAGAGAGAGAGAGAGAGAGAGAGAGAGAGAGAGAGAGAGAGAGAACTAGTATATATTAGAATTTACTGAGAGAGAAACATTGCATGCGGTTATTTTGGATTTATCTCTGTGTGTGAGGAGCTTGCGTAAATTGCAGAGAGAGAGAGAGAGAGAGAGAGAGAGAGAGAGAGAGTCAGTCCCAGGAAAATAATAACCAAAACGAAAGAGAGTCATTTGTGCTTGCTTGCTTTCCCTGTGCTTTATTTAAACATTAGGACTGACCTCGTCTGGAACGCCTGTGTGTTTCAGCTGGGCCGGAGGAGGTTCAGATATTTTGTGAAGTCTCTCATTTGCTCATCAGTGGAGGAGGAGGAGGAGGAGGAGGAGAGAGGAGGAGGAGGAGGAGGAGGAGGAGGAGGAGGAGGAGGAGGAGGAGGAGGAGGAGGAAGGAGTTAACTTTAAGTGCATCGTGTATTTAGGAGAACATTCTGTGAATTACTTTATTCTCTTTGCATCTAGGCTTTCTCGAAGAATCCCATCACATACCCTGTGCATTCGTTATCTCGATCAAGGAATTAAACAAGAGTTTTACTTTTACGTTAAATTTTTCCTTTGGATGTAGATCAATGTTTTGGTTAGAAATTTGTTTATACGGTTACACTGAGAGTTATTTGTATATTGAGGATGTTATTTGTTATGTAGTTACATCAAGCATTTTGTGATTTAAAGCATTTTTGAATGGTTAATTCTGTTTTTTTAACTAATTTTTTTTATAAAAGAAAGCTAGAAAGCCCCTTTCAAGTCTTTGTTACGTTGTTATATATAGTGAGTTCACATATTCCTCTTTCATCATACTCTAAGTGTTCCATACATTAACTTTAAACTCTCTTTGTTTTCAAGTTCATTTCCTACGTGTTACAATGGTTCCAGTTCTTGTTTGGTTTCTTCGCTGTGTTAAATTCTCGAAAAGGTTTTTGTAAGGAGTTGGTTATACAAAGATCTCTATTAACATTAGTTGAATTTGGTGTTTTTATGCTGAGTACTAAGGTGTTCGTTCTTTGGATTAAATATTATGATTTTGTGTTAGTTGTTGTTTGTTTCGCTACTTAATTCATCGTATTGTATTCTAAGAAAGTAATCATCTAATGATTGATGTATACTATATATATAGATATATATATATATATTATATATATATATATATATATATATAGTATATATATATATATACATACATACATGAGACTGGTAAAAATGTTCTGTTACAAACAGAGTTCCATCTAAAAAAAAAAGGAGCCCATAAAAACGCCAAAATATAGAAAGCAAGTACTGTAATTTCAGAGACTGCATAAGAGAGAGACAGCAGTCTCTGAAATATAATACATTCGTTCTATTTTTGGCGTTTTTATGGGCTCCTTTTATTATATATATATATATATATATATATATATAGATATATATATATATATATATATATATATATACACGCAATGAACATACATACCGTACTTGCGTGTTTGGGGATAGCTTTTGTTCCTGGTGTAACAAACACCCACACTTTGCCGGGAGAACCCTTGTAGATTGCATGTTTGGTCGAAGTTACTCGCGGCCTCTGGGTTATTCACTCGACCATAAATTTCCTCTTAACTTGCGTACCAGAGTGGCTGTTCATTACCCTGTGTAAGGAGCAACAGGGCCGATGATATTAGGGCCATCTTTACCAGAGGAATTAGCATATGTTTAGCATAGGAGTTAGGACATATTTAACTCAGGATTTAACATGTGTTTAACATAGGATATGTGGAACAGAGGAATTAACATATAATTTAGAGGCGGAATTAGCATATATTTAGCATTGGAGTTAGGACATATTTAACGCAGGATTTAACATGTGTTAACATAGGATATGTTGGAACAGAGGAATTTAACATATAATTAACAGTGGAATTAGCATATATTTAGCAATAGGAGTTAACTCAGGATTTAACATGTGTTTAACATAGGATATGTGGAACAGAGGAATTAACATATATTTAACAGAGGAATTAGCATATATTTAGCATAGGAGTTAGGATATATTTAACGCACGGTTTAACATGTGTTTAACATAGGATATGTGGAGCATAGGAATTAACATGTAGCATAGGATATGTTGGAACAGGAATTAACATATATTTAACAGAGGAATTAGCCTATGTTTAACATGGAAAGTAGCATATATTTAACAAAGGAAATAGCATATCTCTAACATAGGAGTTAGCAAATATTTAACAGAGGAATGAGTATATGTTTAACAGAAGAATTAGCATCTTTGTAACATAGGAGTTAGCATATATTTTACAGCGCAATTAGAAAATGTTTAACATAGGAGTTAGCATATAATTAAGAGGAATTAGCATGTATTGAACAAAGGAATTAGCACGTATTGAACAGAGAGTCAGTAGCGATAAGGCATGTAGCATATAAGGTATTACGATATGGTAATGATAGAATTAGGACATCTGGTATTAAAGTAATAAGGACATCTGACATCAGTGGAATTAGGACACTTGGTATCAAACGAAATAGGACACCTGGTAATAAAGGAATAGGGATACCCTTAGATAAATTTAGGGTTCTTTTATTAACAAAATGGACATGTTTGGGCAGACACATTAGGACATATTTTGCAAAGAAAATATGAAACTTTCAACAGAGAATAAGGATTTTTCAATGAAAATTGTATTTTTTAAATTGAAAGTGTATACATCACTTAACAAAGTAATTAGGACATCTTTAGTTACTATATTAGAACATCCTGAACAAAGGAATAAAATATTTGGTAGCAAATGAATTAGGACATCTTTAGAGTAGAAATTAGAGAACCGTTAACAAAGGAATTAAGACATCTGGTAGCAAATGGATTAGGACATCTTTAGGATAGAAATGAGAGCACCTTTAACGAAGGAATTAAGACACCTGATAGCGAAGAAATTAGGACATTTTTAGGGTAGAAATTAGAGCACATTTAACGAAGGAATTAAGACAGCTGATAGCGAAGGAATTAGGACATTTGCAGTTAAGGAATTACAGCACCTTTAACGAAGGAATTAAGACATCTGGTAGCGAAGGGATTGGGACATGTCAGGGAAGAAAGTAGAGAATGTTAACAGAAATAAGATATTATTAGTAAAGGCACTAGGACATTTTAATAGAAGACATTAAGAGCATCTCTGACAGAGGAGTTAAGGCACTTGGCAGTAAAGGAATTAAGACATTTCTGCGGAAATTAGACCACACTAAAGCAGACGAATTAAGACATCTGGCAGCAAAGGAATGAGGACATCTGTAATGGAGGAACCGGGACAGGTCGTAAAAAGAAACGGCCCATCTTTTTAGTGCTAGCAGGAAGGTCTTAAGACACCTTCAGCGAAGGAATTAGGACATTTAACAAAGGAGCCAGGCTACCATTAGCATAAGAAATATATCCAGGCAAGATTTCGGCCGTGCTCTCTCTCTCTCTCTCTCTCTCTCTCTCTCTCTCTCTCTCTCTCTCTCTCTCTCTCTCTTTTCTCTTCTCTTCATTAGCAAGATGTAGACGATTTTAGTGTCTCGTGATTTTAATGTCTCCTTGAGTTCATATCCTTAGCTACTTATTTCCGGAGCTGTGTTGCAGTTGTGTACAAATAACAAGAGTGAGCTTAGGAAGTGCGTTATTTAATGCCGCCTCGCATTACGCTGTAATAACGCTAACTTTTTTTTCTTTTTACCCACTTTCGATTTAATCGCTTTTGTTTGTGTTGCTCAGAGTGAGCCAACACACTCGTGGTACGAGGAGGCTGTTGGCCTTGAACTGTTTATATACATACATACAATATATATATATTTATTTATTTATTTATATTTGTTCATTTATCACAAGGCCCCTTTATGGCCTTGTCTAAATGTGTGTATTTATATATATATATATATATATATATATATATATATATATATATATATATATGAGGTTTTAGTCTTCCATTTCACGAAGATAGATATATAAGGTTGTAGTCCACAGGGGAAACGAAAAGCTGGAATTCCTTTTAGCACAACTGTTGAGCTAAATGGAATTTCAGCTTTCTTTTCCTCTGTGGGACTAAAACAACATCAATTATTATATAATATAATCATATATATATATATATAATATATATATATATATATAGATAGATAGATAGATAGATATCAAGATATCTAAATATGTATATAAATCATTAAGTATATCTATCAATAATATATATATATATATATATATATATATATATATATATATATGCGAGTGTGTATATGTGTGTGGTTTAATAATGAACAACACACCAAAATATATGATTAACAACAATGGGGAAAAAATGTATCATGCAAACACATCGTTATTGTAAAACCCATTGGGGCCGATAATTTTCAAAGCAGTTTTCTGCAAACCAAAATAGCGAAACATAATCGGGAAAAGACAGAGTCGTAATTAAATGCAAATGAGATCACTGAAATAACAGAAAAGAATAATAGATATTGTGGCGTAGCAATTGTTATGGCATGAAAGACAAACATGAATTGTGAGAGTGGATATTTGTTTCAGTTGTGTTGAAGTTCATTTTCATTTTACGGAGTTAGCAAGTATATTAATTTTGATTATAAACACTTAGGAATCTGTTGTATCAGTATATTTTTACTATTAAGTTTGCGTCAGCGTTTTGGTGTAAAATTATGCTTGTTTTAGTATTATTTCAACTCTAGATTACTGAATAGTTGTTTTTATTTATAAATTATCGTCAGTAGAATTATTTATTAAATATTTTTGTTTCAAGGATTTGTATTATTATTATTATTATTATTATTATTATTATTATTATTATTATTATTATTATTATTATTATTTTGTATTATTATTATGCCTGTCTGTTGATGTTCTTGTTGTTGCTGTTTAATTCAACCTGAAGCAATCCAATTAGAAACAGGTAATTAATACCAGTGATATAATCAAATGGACAATGCTAATTTGAGCTATATATGAATACTTTAGTAATTTCAACAGGAATGCAAACTAACCACTTCCATTACGGATCTGAATTGGAATATATCAGCAAGATTCCCAATACAACAATTCATATAGGAATCACACAACAAAACATCAGTGGGAATCCCAAGATACCTCTTACATGAGTACAGAAAGCACAATATCAAGAAGTAGTAGTTTCAGCAGGAATTCATGGTGCCCCATGGCATCTGGAATGGCATGTTGACAGGTCTTTCAGGAATCGATACAGGACTATTCCAACTTGAAATACAGGTAAAGAAACAAACCAGTGGGAATCTAACACAACCTCTTATATAATACAGAAATGAACAGTATTAACTGGAAGTAGTTCCAACTGGAATTCATGGTTACCAGTAAAGTTTAGAATGACGTCTGGACAGTTCCTGTAGGAATCAAGGAAGGAATATTTCAACTGGAATCATAGGTAAAGACCTAAATAAATTGGGATTCAAATAATCTCCTGCATAAGTAAAGAAATGGGCAATGTCAATGGGAAATAGTTTCAGTAAGAATTCCGGAATACAGGAATATTCCAACCGGAATCACAGGTTCAAAATGGTAACAGGAAAAGCAGCTGAATAATAGGAATACACATCGGGTATAGAAATCGCAAATAAAACTCAATTGGAAATCGTAGGTGAGTTGAAAAATGAAATTACTTTTAAATAAGAATCAGTACAAGAATATTCCAGCTGGAATAACAGGTTCATAATAACATAAGGAAAACCAGATGAATAATAGGAATACACAGCGGGTATAGAAATCGCAAAAAAAAAACCCAATTGGGAATTATAATTGAATTGAAAAGTGAAATTACTTTCAAATAGGAATGAAGACAGGAATATTCCAAGATCATTATGGTTACAAGAAAAGCGGTCGGATAAAAGGAATACACGTCAGTCATAGATATGTCAACAAGATCTCGGTTGGGAATCGTGATAGAATTGAAAAAGGAGATTGCTTGTAAAGGACTTCTAACAAGAATCGGGCATAATCTGACTCTTGCAACACGAATCGCCTCTCTACGATCGAATGGGAAATTTTGTCATTCATACGAACGCGAACAGCGAGTACATACAGCGAACCCAAAACGAACCTTGAGACCCCCCCCCCGTGGAAGGACAATATGAACCCCGGGAGGAGTCTATGAAGGTTGCTCAAACCATCAATTGTCACCTGTAGGACTGATTACGTACAAGCGCCAATTAAAATTCGATTCGCCTCGACGAGCAGCTCTCTCTCTCTCTCTCTCTCTCTCTCTCTCTCTCTGTGTGTCTCTCTCTCTCTCTCTCGTGGGTCGTGGGATTCACGATGGAGAATGAGAGAAAGGGGGACTGTATTTGAGGTACTGTCCTGCAGTCGAATTGGTTTCAAGGGGGAGAGGTCGGTGTTGTCACCGTTATGATATTATAAGGTATGGTGTTATGAGGGTCCCCCCACGCGCGCGCAGCACACACACACACACACACATAAACAAACACACACATACATATACATATATATATGTATATATATATATATATATATATATATATATATATATATATATATACGTATATGTTTATACATACATACATATACATATCTAAGCGAATCGCACAGGAAAATGATAGTCAGAAATCCAAGCGCTTTCGTCTTTACTCAGACATTGTCAAGGAGTTAATGAAGTACAATTGGAGAGATAGGTCTCATGTACAAAACAAGATCAAGAATACCAGATGGTTAATTGTCAAAAGGGTAAAAATTAAGAGATAATCCAGGATTATCGGATATCACACGGTCACAAACCTAAACAGATTGACCCCTAACCGAAATTACAAAGTTTCTTTACAGTCCAAAACATGTAAAAACTGAATATATCAATTTTGTTGCTTATATTTATCTACAACTTTTTTCATTATGAAAAACATCCAGTTTAAATAAAACAAGACTTTAATTTAGAACATTTCTATTATTTGACTTGATGAAACAAGATTCAATGATATTCCTTTTAACTGTGTCATTACATGGGATTAAGGCTCTTGCTTGACTCCAGTTAATAGGATGATCTAAATCTCTCATATGTACGAATAATGCATCCGATATTTGCCCAGTTCTCACAGAATATTGATGTTGTTTGAGACGTTGTGGAAGAGATTTACCGGTCTGTCCGTAATAGACTTTATCACACTTTTTGCAAGGAATTTCATATATGCAGCCTGGAAGATCTTTAGTAGAATTTTTGATTACTAAACTCTTGACATTAATATTACTGAAAACAACATTTATGTTAAAAAGCTTTAAAATTCTAGGAATATCTAAAAACCTTTCATCATAGCGTAATTTTAGAATGTTATGCTTACTAAATTCAAGTTTGTCATTAGTTGAATAAAATGTTTTTCTAGGCAAATATCGGATGCATTATTCGTACATATGAGAGATTTAGACCATCCTATTAACTGGAGTCAAGCAAGAGCCTTAATCCCATGTAATGACACAGTTAAAAGGAATATCATTGAATCTTGTTTCATCAAGTCAAATAATAGAAATGTTCTAAATTAAAGTCTTGGTTTATTTAAACTGGATGCTTTCATAATGAAAAAAGTTGTAGATAAATATAAGCAACAAAATTAATATATTTAGTTTTTACATGTTTTGGACTGTAAAGAAACTTTGTAATTTCGGTTAGGGGTCAAATCTGTTTAGGTTTGTGACCGTGTGATATCCGATAATCCTGGATTATCTCCTAATTTTTACCCTTTTGACAATCAACCATCTGGTATTCTTGATCTTGTTTTGTACCTGAGACCTTTCTCTCCAATTGTACTTCATTAGCTCCTTGACAATATCTGAGTAAAGACGAAAGCGCTTGGATTTCTGACTATCATTTTCCTGTGGGATTCGCTTGTATATCATGTATACTGTATATTTTATGTATGTATAACATATAAGTATATATATTATATATATACTATATATATATATATATATATATATATGTGTGTGTGTGTGTGTGTGTGTGTGTGTGTGTGTGTGTGTGTGTATAACTATATAAATCTTTGTATATATACTACACACATATAAATTAATTTTGTATAACAGGAGGTTCACAGGTTTATGAGAGATGTACCCCTGCTTTCACCTCGGTCCCAAACATCAGCTCAGCTGGTTTCTAACACTTGGCAACGTTGCTTCGTGAATTATTAGTCCTCATGACAAGATCTCCGAACTGAAGCCTTCTAGTATCTTGTAATATTTCGTGTATCTGGAACTTGGGTTGGAAACTCTGATTCTCAGCGGATAATTGTAAATTAGTGTATTGTAGATGTCATTGCATTTTTATTTATTTCCTCATGATTCATTTTGTTTTTGAACCAAAGATCGTTGGTTTCATTGGTAAACCGTTCTCTCTCTCTCTCTCTCTCTCTCTCTCTCTCTCTCTCTCTCTCTCTCTCTCTCGTTTAAAAAAAAATAATCGGAATTTTCTTACCGTGTCTTTCGCTGTGAGTTATTTTACGATATGAATTAAAACGTTCAGATCTCTCTCTCTCTCTCTCTCTCTCTCTCTCTCTCTCTCTCTCATATATATATATATATATATATATATTTATATATCTATATATATCTATATATATATATATACACTTTTTCAAAACCCGAGATATAAATGAAGTACAACCATTATATTTCACCACATATATATATATATATATATATATATATATATATATATATATATATATATATATATATATGAATAACTTGATCACGAAGTATATAAAACGTGATGCCATGTATAAATAAAGGTTTTTTTGCCACGAAGGAAAAAATGAAAAAACCTTTATATATATATATATATATATATATATATATATATATATATTATATATATATATATTGTATATATGTATATATATATATATATATATTATATTATTCTATATATATTTACTTTTCAAAACCCGAGATATAAATGAAGTACAACCATTTATAATTTCACCACTATATATATATATATATATAGATACTATATGTTTGTGGGTTTATGTATGTACTTATGTACAGACATATTATTATATACACACATATGTATACTATATATAAATAAATTTGTGTTTGTACGCATTAAAGCAATGCATAACCTTTGTATAATTTAGTTTTACATAGTAAAAGATAGCATAAAAAGATTTTTTGTATTGAATGTCTTATCATTTATAATAATGATTATAAGAAAAGACAGTAGGACCCTTGATTTTTTTTTCTCTTTTTTTGAAGTACCTACAGATTACCCATGCCAACACGAAATAACCGCCCTCCTGGAAATGATATTAGTCAGGAGGAGGCCCCGTAAAAGAGTAAGGTGAAATATAACGCTGATTAAAGAAAGAGAGAGTCACTTAGCCAGAGGAGAGATGGATCGCTTCCATTAAGCCACGAAAGAATGGTACTACAAAAGGCGCTGTTGTAGAATCGTAGCCCTTAAACGAGTTTAGCTAAAAGCATCTTAAGGTGATTGTGTATTTCATTTTCTGCTTTGTGTCGTCTTTATCTCCTGTTCTCTTGCGACGGGAATGTAATTTTCTCATTTTTGTTAAGTGGCTTAGATCTCGGGTACATATGTTACTTTTGTATGTTTAAGGCGTTCGTGGCCTTCAGCAAGAAATTAGCAGTTTCAGGAATGAATTTCATAGGATTTTAAAAAGTTTACTGTTGAAGAGGAACAGAGTTACTAGACAACTCCTGTAACATTAAGGTGATCATTTTTTTTCTTTCTTTCTTTTAGTATATAGAAAACATTTTTTGAGCTGATTTAATGTTGACTAAAACTCATTTTTTTTAGCCGATTTAATGTTGGCTAGAAAACAATTTTTTGAGCTGATTTAATGTTGACTAGAACACATTTTTATGAACGAATTTAATGTTGACCAAAACCCATTTTGTTTAGCCGATTTAATGTTGACTAGAACACATTTTTGAGCTGATTTAATGTTGACTAGAACACATTATTTGAGCTGATTTAATGTTGACTAGAACACATTTTTATGAACGAATTTAATGTTGACTTGAAACTATTTTTTAGCCGATTTAATGTTGACTAGAAAGCATTTTTTGAGCTGATTTAATGTTGACTAAAACACATTTTTTCAGCTGATTTAATGATGACTAGAACACATTTTTATGAACGAATTTAATGTTGACTAAAACTAATTTTGTATCCGATTTAATGTTGACTAGAACACAGTTTTTTTAGCTGATTTAATATTGACTAAAACACATTTTTTGAGCTGATTTAATGTTGACTAAAACTCATTTTTTTAACCGATTTAATGTTGACTAGAACACATTTTTGGAGCTGATTTAATGTTGACAGGAACAAATTTTTTTAGCAGATTTAATGTTGACTAAAACATTTTTTTAGCCAATATAATATTGACTAGAACACATTTTTGGAGCTGATTTAATGTTGACAAGAACAAATTTTTTTAGCTGATTTAATGTTGACTAAAACATTTTTTTTAGCCAATTTAATATTGACTAGAACACATTTTTGGAGCTGATTTAATGTTGACAAGAACATATTTTTTTTAGCAGATTTAATGTTGACTAAAACATTTTTTTTTAGCCAATTTAATATTGACTAGAACACATTTTTTGAGCCGATTTAATATTGACTAGAACACATTTTGTTCTTTGAATACCTTGGTCGCAATGAATCTGTAAATAACCTCGAACTTGTATAAACATTGCGTATATGGTTCGCCTTGTTTTGACGGAGTATTCACGCTGCTTTTATCTTGTTGTGACGCATTTTCCCGTTGTCCAATATATGCAATGAATTGCAACCGTAACAGGGGAGTTTACACTCTACAGGTATTCAGTGACTTACGGGACAGTTTGCAATATTTTTATTTCTATTTGGTTCTCCATATACAAATAGGCTTCTATTTCAAAAGCCCTCAGCGCTGGGAGTATTTTCTAAAGCGTGAAGGATGGGAGGCTCAGAGCATTTACAAATTTGGTTCTTTTTTTCAAAAATAATCATTATTAAAGTATTTTATTTAGCTCATTTTTTAACGCAAGTCTAGCAATCCTGCCTACGCATGTCAGGTTTTATTTTATTCCAGTCTCGCAGATTGTATTTCCCTGAATAAAAACGACCCATAACAACTCCCAGACAGGTGTTTAGAAACAGTTTAACGGTGACACACAATTATGTGGAAAATATTCTCATCAGGTACATGTTTTTTTTTTTTTATTAAATGGGAAACTTCGCGAAAACAAATGATGCTCGTGGTTCGCATTTCTCTCGCCCTCTGTGTAGGCCGCCGCATTCAGAAAAAATAAATAAATAAATAAAATTAGAGGGGGTGGGGGAGGGCGCTCGGAACTGAAATGAGCGCATGACACTTAATTAACAAATATCACGTCATTTTATTTGTTAATGTAATCATGCGGTACACACACACACACACACGCACAAAACGACTCTCATGCAGGCAAGATTAGAACCCCCCCCCCCCCCCCCCCACCACCCACCACAAGTTATCGAAACTCTTTACGTTGAAAATATATATAGTAGGTGCAACATGGTAGGTTTTAATAAATTGCGTTTTATACAACATAATAAGTTTCAATATTTTAGTGTGATAAAACATGGTAAATTTTAATAAGGTGTTATTTATGTAACATAATGTTTTAATAAATTTGTTTATGCTACATGATGAGTTTTAATAATTTAATTTTATACAACTTGATCGGTTTTAATAAAGCGTTTTATACAACATACGTGAATAAATTGCGTTTTATACAACATACGTTGAATAAATTGCGTTTTATACAACATGACAAGTTTTAATAAATTTAGTTTTATACAAGATGATTGATTTTAATAATTTAATTTTTATTACAACTTGAATCGGTTTTAATAAATTGCGTTTTATAACAACATACGTTGAATAAATTGCGTTTTATTTATACACAACATACTTTTGAGTAAATTGCGGTTTATCACATGCCAGTTCTAGATAAATTTTAGTTTTATACAAGACGATTGATTTTAATAAATTGCGTTTTATACAATATGATAAGTTTTAATAACTTGCGTTTTATACATGATAAGTTTTAATTATTCAGTTTTATACAACATGATAAGTTACAATTAAATGCGTTTTATGACAACATAACAAGTTTTAATAAATTGGTTTATACAGCATAATAGATTTTAAATAAACAGTTTTATACAACATAAGTTTTAATAAACAGTTTTATATATAACCTAAGTTTTAATAATTTAGTTTTATACATGATAAGTTTTAATAAACTGGTTTAAACAAAATTATAAGTTTTAATAGTTTACTTTTATACAACATGATCGGTTTTTAATAAATTGCATTTTATACAACACGATAGGTTTAATGAAATTCGTCTTATACAAAATAAGTTTTAATAAATTTTTTTTATACAGCACAAGTCTGAATAAATTGCTTTTTATATAAGTAATTAGAATGCATGACAAAAGGTGTAATAAAAGTGATTGTATAAATAGGCGACAGAACCAGAAAAACTAATGAAATAATCAGAATTAAAAAAAAAGATTATTCTGCAAAGCCTTAGATCCAAATGCAAGAAATGTGAAGCAATTCTGGTGTCCGGTAGCGGGAATCGAACCTGCATCCCGAGCGACCAGAACGAGGTCACGTTGCGGACCTGAACACGGGAAATTTAGAGCGAACTCAGAGGGCATTGTAGGTATTTCAATTAAATATGTATAAATGCTTAAATCCAGGGTAGAAAGGTGAGAGAAAAACTGGGTACATGGAACAAGAACTTTCGTAGTATATTCTACATTTGCAAGTTCACACTTTAAAATATAGAATATATTAAGAAAGTACTTGTTTCAAATCCCTGTTTCCCTCACCTTTCTGCCGTGGACTAAGGGATATTCCAAGCACGTGTTCCTTCGTGCTACATTGGATATGTATACATATGTGAATGCAAGCATATAAGAATGCAAAATTGCATGAAATCTCGTAATTAAGATGATACGAAGAAAAGGTGCATGTAACACTTACCATCTGTGCTTGCAATTTTTTTTTTTTTTTTTTTTTTTTTGCAATTTCGCCGACAGAAATAAACGGGTGAAAGATATATGAGGGGAGGGTTAGATAATTCGCCGAGTCAGCACAACAAAACCCCGATGTTCAGCCTTGTTAGACTGTGATTGCCATGTCAAAAATGCTCCTGGATTCGACCAGTCAACTTTGGTGTTTACCACGCGTTGCCAGATTTCTCTTGGCAGTGTTATTCAGGGTATATGTATAATTAGTAATAATAATATATATATATATATATATATATATATATTATATATATATATATATATAATATATATATATTATATAAATTAAAAGGAGCCCATAAAAACGCCGAGATATAGAGATTAAATACTATATTTTGGCATTTTTTTGGGCTCCTTTTATTCGATAATATTCTGTTTTAACAGAACACTATATCTATGTATATGTATGTATATATAATTTAAATATTGTGTGCATATATATATATGTATGAATGTATATATATATGTATATATATATATATATATATATATATATATATAATATATATATATATATATATATAATGAGAGAGAGAGATAGAGAGAAAAGAGAAGTGGATATTTACATACATACATATATATTATGTAGGATGAACGGCTTTATATATAATATATATATATAAGATATAAATATAGTAGATTATAATATCTATATATATACTATATATCCATATCCAGACATTGTATGTACAATATATATATATATATATATATACTCTATATATATATATATATCCTTATATATATATTAATTATTTTCCAGGTCGGCCAAATTAAAGTGGACGTTTCTACCGTCCTATTAAGTAGCGAAGCTCAGGATTTTAGAGTAACATTTCACAAAGAAAAGTGGCGCTTAATTCTGGCGAAACTGTGCAATGCTTGTAAAAATGCTCCCGCATATACAGCTGTGCATGCAAATATGAACATGCTCACATAACCATTACGTTTTATGACTACAAATACGTGTTATTTTATCTTTATCGTAAAAGGCAAGAGAGCTCACGATTTGTGAGAACTCTTTCACTAATTGCTCCTCGTAGCTTATGCGTCCTTAGTTGTATTTTAGTATTCTTAACATTTTGGTATTCAGGTTTTATTTACAACGTAAGGCTGGATTCGTAATTCAAACCAAGAGATTTATAAGTATCATGCGGAGTGGTGAATAACTTGAAAGAAAAGGGCACAAAAAAGGGACAAATTTAGCCTTTTCTAATCTGAAGTCTAAGTCAGCAGGTATGAAAATGGACAGAAATGGACAGATTTAGCCTTTTCTCATCTGAAGTCTAAGTCAGCAGGTATGAAAATGGACAGAAAAGGACATATTTAGCCTTTTCTCATCTGAAGTCTAAGTCAGCGGGTATGAAAATGGACAGAAAAGGCCAGATTTAACCTTTCGTAATCTAAAGTCTAACACAGTGTGTGTACAACTTTACTAAGACCTTATCTTGGCAGTATTCTGTCTGCCATTACCCCACAAAAGACACCAAATTACTCAAATTTACCCAGTTGGGGGCAATTTTCCCAAGGTCGAGAAACGCAGCCAGATATGTGCACGTAAATACACACACACACACACACACATACACATCCATATCCATCCATCCATGCATTATCACCAGGCGAGCGACGAGACATCACACGCTCTCCATCAAAGAGGAAACGAATGAATAGTAAACACCGGAACGAAGGAATGAAATAAACCAGAAGTTAAAAGAGGAAGTTGAGAATTTCCCCTCGGTCCGTCTCTCTGTCTCTCCCCTCTCAAGATAAATGTAAGCGCCTGCCCTTGAGCATATCTGTATTTCTCTGACGAGACTGCTTTTTTTTTTTACCTCTCTCTCTCTCTCTCTCTCTCTCCTTTTTCAACTGGATCGTTACATCGACGATCTCTGATGGATGGTCGCAATCGCTGGTCTCAATCACCTCGCAGCAATCACAATCAGAGCCCTGTCGGTGGAAGATCAGCTTTTCGGATGGGGTAAACGATCAGCTGCCCTTTACAGGCGTTGGGAAAGGAAGAGGGATTATATATATGTACAACTTCAGGTTTCAGTCTAGTTAATCTCTCTCTTTTTTTTTTCTTTTATTCATCGCCTTGCTTTGTTTTCAGATTTTCTGAAGTTTCAGTCTCGTCGGTTGATTTGTCAGTTATTGCTTTGCTTTGTTTACAGATTTTTGCGTTTTTTGCCTCGTCAAAACATTTTTTTTATCAGTTATTGCTTTGCTTTGTTTTTAGATGTTCTGTGGTTTCAGTCTCGTCAGTTAATATATCAGTTATTGCTTTTTTTTACAGATTTTTTTACCTATTTTGTCTCGTCAACAATCTTTAATTTTTCAGTTATTGCTTTGCTTTGTTTAGAGATTTTCTGATGTTGTAGTCTCGTAAGAATTTGTTTTCAGTTACTGCTTTGATTTGTTTACAGATTTTCTGAGATTTCAGTCTCGTAAAATTTTTTTTTTCAGTTATTGCTTTGCTTTGTTTACAGATGTTCTGTGGTTTCAGTCTCGTCAGTTTATTTTTCAGTTATTGCTTTGTTTACAGATTTATTGAGATTTTTGTCTCGTCAAAAAAATGTTGTTTTCAGTTATTGCTTTCTTTGTTTACAGATTTTCTGAGGTTACAGTCTCGTCAATTATTTGTTTTTATTCATTTATCACTAAGCTTTGTTATCAGAATTTTTTGTATCTTTTCGGCCTCGTAATATTTTTCATTTATCGCTTTCTTTTGTTTCAACATTTTCTTTACCATTTTAGCATTCAAATTTCTTAGTTTAGCTTGATAGCTGTAACACAGGATGCTTGCTGTTTTTTTCTAATGTCATGTTTTTTTTGTATTTATTGATTTCCTTGTTCGCCTTTTGAGGTCATTCGTACTTAACATTAACCGGGTAGAGGTGGAGATAACATTCTAACATTCGAAAGATGAAGGACTGGATTGATTGATTGATTGATTATGAGTTATCTGGCGTTACAACTGAAGGAATGGACGAAAGCTCATTAAATCATAACAGAAGAGGAAGGAAAGAAAGGAACGCGTGTCATTCCTTCCACCACCTTCCTTTTTTATTTCGTTTTTTACAGTTTATGATATTTCCTTACTAGGAGTGAGTTGAACGTCTTGATGACCGTTCGCTTCTAGTATTTCTCTTCAAATGCTTCTTCTCCCCGGAATTGATGTCAGATATTTTAATTTTTCTTTTGTTGTCAACATACTAGTTCCCCCCACCCCCTTTCTCTCTCTCTCTCTCTCTCTCTCTCTCTCTCTCTCTCTCACACACACCCACACTTACACACACACACACACACACACACACACACACACACACACACACACACACACACACACACACACACATATATATATGTATATATATATATATATATATATATATATATATATATATATATATATATATGAAATTTTTAATCAAGATTCGTTGATTACAGATTTGTTGTCAAGTGTGAAGAGGAAAATATTCTCGTCCTTCTTATAATGTGCTTCCAGCCAAAGGCTTGTAAAAAGCTGGAGGAAAAAGTCTCTCTCTCTCTCTCTCTCTCTCTCTCTCTCTCTCTCTCTCTCTGATAACTAATAATGCATACAAAAGTAG
>NC_061104.1:47665427-47667927 GCF_015104395.2 Macrobrachium nipponense | reverse complement strand
ATCTTCGACAATGTAAATATGACTTGGAGAATGTAAGTACGTATATCTTAGAGAATGTGAAGATATCTTCAAGAATGGGAGAGATATCGCAGAAAATGTATAAATATCTTGGAGAATGTAAAGATATTGAAAGGAATGCGAAATTGTCTGAGAAGAATGTAGAGACTGTAAAAATATCTTAGAGAATGTAAAAATATCTCGAAGAATGTAGAAAATATCTTGGATAACGTACAAATATCTTAGAGAATATAAAGATATCGTAAAGAATGTAAATAAATATATTTGAGAATGTAGAAATATCTCTGAGAGTGTAAAAATATCTTAGAGAATATAAAGATATGGTAAAGAATGTAAAAAATATTTAAGAGAATGTAAAAATATCTCGGAGAATATAAAAATATCTTAGAGAATGTAATAATATCGCAAACAATGTAAAAATATATCGTAGAGAATGTGAAAATATCTGAGAGAATGTAAAAATATCTGAGAGAGAATGTGAAAATATCTGAGAGAGAATGTAAAAATATCTGAGAGATAATGTGAAAATATCTGAGAGAGAACGTGAAAATAGCTGAGATGATATAAGAATATCTGAGATAATGTAAAAATATCGCTGAGAATGTAAAAATGTTGCAAAATGACAACATTTTGCAACTGTCTTTGGAAATATATAATTTCGTGGTACTAATCAGTTTGAGATAGTAAGGAAAGTATGTATCGAAGATTTATAAAAATTAATATGTACAATGTCTCTAAAAATGGAGCAAATCAAACGTGTGTATTTACAAACAAGTAAAAAATGCACAGAAGAAATCGAGTTTTCTGTACAGCGTATATATAATGCTGTAAGAAACTCTCAGCCACGATCCATGAAAGTCGGCCGCAGCCATGAAAACACTCGGCAGCTGCCCGTGAAATGTTCAGTCGGTGCCCAATGGTGTCCTGCCAGACGCACGATCATGGCTAACTTTATCCTTAAATAAAATAAAAACTACTAAGGCTAAAGGGCTGCAATTTGGTATGATTGATGATTGGAGGGTGGTTGATCGACATACCAATTTGCAGCCCTCTAGCCTCAGTCGTTTTGAAGATCTGAGGGCTAACAGGAAAAGTACGGACGGTCAAGCAAATAGCCATCTCAATGGGTTTGTTTTTTTTTATAGAAAACTAAAAAGCGAAAACATCATATGCATCAAAACACAAAATAAACTTGATACCAAAAAAAAGTAATGTTGAACTTTCGAGAAATTCGTTAAAAAGTGAACTGATATAACTTGGTGTAAATAACATCCTGTTACACAATAAGAAAATGGAAATATTTTTTTTTAATACTAAGAAAATAAGCGTATGCTCGTAAACAGCCTGATTAATGGCACTTATTTTTTCTATTTGCTTGACGAAAGGACACAGGCTCCCTTGCATAGTTTCTCAGAACTGTTGAATCTTTAATGGAGTGTTTGTGTGAATTCAAGCACAGCTATTTTCTTGCCAGATTCTGAGTACGTTACGCCTAACTTCTGCCCATTTTCTTTCGAAGTTAATTTTGGAATAAAAAAGACCCCACACGTCACTTAGCTGTCACCTTAATTCCTGGATTTGTGGGGAAACATTGGAACTCTCTCTCTCTTTCTCTCTCTCTCTCTCTCACTGGATTTTGGCTTTGTGGTAGAAGCAATGGAACTCTCTCTCTCTCTCTCTCTCTCTGTCTGTCTGTCTGTCTGTCTCTCTCTCCTCTCTCTCTCTAGATTTTGGCTTTGTAGCAATAACAATGGGACTCTCTCTCTCTCTCTCTCTCTCTCTGGATTTTGGCTTTGTGACAAAAACAATAGAACTCCTCTCTCTCTCTCTCCTCTCTATCCTCTCTCTCCCTCTCTCTCTCTCTGAATTATGGCGCTTGTGGCAAGAAGCAATGGAACTTTTCTCTCTCTCTTCGGGCTTTGGGATTTTGGCTGTGTGGCAGAAAGCAATGGAAACTCTCTTATCTCTCTCTCTCTTCCTCTCTCTCTCTTTCTCTCTCTCTCTGGAGTTTTGGCCTTTGTGGCAGAAGCAAATGGAAAACACTTTTCTTCTCTCTCTCTCTCTATCTCTCTTTCTCTCTTTGGCTCGCTCTCTCTCTCTTTCTCTTCTCTCTCTCTGGATTTTGGCGGCTGTGGCAGAAACAATGGAACTCTCTCTATCTCTCTCGTCTCTCGCTCTCTCTCTCTCTTTCTCTTCTCTCTCGGATTTTGGCTTTGTGGCAGAAGCAATGGAATCTACTTTCTCTCTCTCTCTCCCCTCTCTGGATTTCTTTTGGCTTTGTGGCAGAAAAACCATGGAACTCTGTCTCTCTCTCTCTCTCTCTCTCTCTCTCTTTGGATTTTGGCTTTGTGGCAGAAGTAATGGAACTCTCTCTCTCTCTCTCTCTCTCTCTCTCTCTCTCTCTCTCTCTTACTCTTTGGATTTTGGCTTTGTGGCAGAAATAATGACTCTCTCTCTCTCTCTCTCTCTCTCTCTCTCTCTC
>NC_061104.1:47652927-47657927 GCF_015104395.2 Macrobrachium nipponense | reverse complement strand
GCATCCGAGCGGCTCATACCTCCAGCCAAGTTTACCTTTCTATCTGGGGATTCGATGCGATTCAGGGGCGTGTTAGGGGAAGGGGACCTTGTTAGGGGACCTGGTTCGAGGGAGATGGGGCGATCCTTAGGGACGCATAAACTGTAGGATGTCTTTGTTGGTAGATGCGTCGGATGCTGTTGTTGAATCCGGGCATAAATGCACGAGAGAATTAGGAGGGGGGCGCTAATAGGGATGCACTGGCAAATAAGTAAACAAAGCGAATGGTGGAAGGGCTTTGGGGATGGCAGTGATGCGCTCATGTATGTATGTATGTATGTATGTATGTATGTGTGTATGTATACATATATGCAGGTATGTATTATGTACAATATATATATACATATATATATATATATGTATATAATATATATATATATATATATATATATATATATATATATCTATATATATATATATATATATATATATATATATATATATATATATAATTTATACATGCATACATACATACATACATACATACATACATACAATGAAGGAAGGGAAGCACACTAATGGGTCAAGGAAGGTATGATATATTCATTCAGCAGGCCTCATTATCAAACTACAATGGTAATGATATCTAGATAGATAGATAAATGTGTGTGTGTGTGTGTGTGTGTGTGTGTGTGTGTGTAGGTCAGAGAGAGGCAGAGTGAAAGAAATCATGTTGAAATGTTATGCAAAGTGCGTAAGACAATACTGCCCCCACGCTGACATTTTACATAGAGAGCGATCACGTATTGTTTCTCAAGTATTAGTAAATGCTCGAGATATTCGGAATACGTAAACGAAAGGAGAGAGAGAGAGAGAGAGAGAGAGAGAGAGAGAGAGAGAGAGAGAGAGGATCTTGCGGAACGAAAAGAAATCTTCGAAAAAAAGACAGCTTGATTATAACATGAAAATATTCTATAACAAGAAGAATTTCGGTTATATAAAACTTTCGCATAAGAGGAGGAATATCTGATAACCGGATTCAGAGAATAGCATAAATTTCAAATAACTCGCGGCGTACAGGCCTCTTTCTATGGAAATTTCCCCACATTCAGTTTTCAAGAAAAAATAAGAAAGAAATATTCATGAAAATGGCATTTGAAATATAAGAAAGCATCGCCCGCGCACGAGTAGGCCATTGCCTCAGGGTACCATAAAAACCTCCCTTACGTGGTGGGCGTTATGTTGGTAATGCTGGATCCAGCTGCCGGTGGCAGGTTGGTAATCCGGAATCCAGCTGCTGTGTAATCGCTTACTGGCTAAAATGGCAAGTTTCTTCGGCCATCCCTTTTCATATCGGCGTCTTCATCGTGGGTTTTATGCGTTTGATGAAGGTATTTTCCGTGTTTGAGGGGAAGGGGGTGGAAGCGAAGGTTTCCTCTTCAAGAATTTTCTTCTTTTTTTTCAGGATTTTTGTTCAGGATATTGTATAAAAAGAAGTCGTTTACGAATCGATGTATTCATTCTGCTCGGGTTTGTGTTATACATACGTTCACAAAAATGTATCGTTAGATACGTATACAACTCAAATAGCCTCCCAATGGAAGTCGTGAGAATGGAACTTCATGACTACCCCAATACGATTCAACTTGTATTTCATTTTTTTTTTTTTTTTTAGATTTCCATTTGTTTGTAGATTTTTGTTTTCCCCATTACCGTTTGTTACTTTCAAATGAGCACCATATTGTTTGGAAGCTTGAATTTCAAGTAAGTGGCCGCTGTGGTGGGCTTATTCCGTACGGATAGGGTTCATGTTTTGAACCCTATCACCTGCCTACCAATAATGTGGAAGTTACTAACAGGTATCATCAGTGAAAGGCTATACAATTACCTAGAGGAGACAAACACCATCCCCCACCAGCAGAAAGGCTGCAGAAGGAAGTGTAGGGGCACAAAAGACCAGCTCCTGATAGACAAAATGGTAATGAAGAACAGTAGGAGAAGGAAAACCAACCTAAGCATGGCATGGATAGACTATAAGAAAGCCTTCGACATGATACCACACACATGGCTAATAGAATGCCTGAAAATATATGGGGCAGAGGAAAACACCATCAGCTTCCTCAAAAATACAATGCGCAACTGGAATACAATACTTACAAGCTCTGGAATAAGATTAGCAGAGGTTAATATCAGGAGAGGGATCTTCCAGGGCGACTCACTGTCCCCACTACTCTTCGTAGTAGCCATGATACCCATGACAAAAGTACTACAGAAGATGGATGCCGGGTACCAACTCAAGAAAAGAGGCAACAGAATCAACCATCTGATGTTCATGGACGACATCAAGCTGTATGGTAAGAGCATCAAGGAAATAGATACCCTAATCCAGACTGTAAGGATTGTATCTGGGGACATCAGGATGGAGTTTGGAATAGAAAAATGCGCCTTAGTCAACATACAAAAAGGCAAAGTAACGAGAACTGAAGGGATAAAGCTACCAGATGGGAGCAACATCAAACACATAGATAGAAACAGGATACAAATACCTGGGAATAATGGAAGGAGGGGATATAAAACACCAAGAGATGAAGGACACGATCAGGAAAAGAATATATGCAGAGACTCAAGGCGATACTCAAGTCAAAACTCAACGCCGGAAATATGATAAAAGCCATAAAACACATGGGCAGTGCCAGTAATCAGATACAGCGCAGGAATAGTGGAATGGACGAAGGCAGAACTCCGCAGCATAGATCAGAAAACCAGGAAACATATGACAATACACAAAGCACTACACCCAAGAGCAAATACGGACAGACTATACATAACACGAAAGGAAGGAGGGAGAGGACTACTAAGTATAGAGGACTGTGTCAACATCGAAAACAGAGCACTGGGGCAATATCTGAAAACCAGTGAAGACGAGTGGCTAAAGAGTGCATGGGAAGAAGGACTAATAAAAGTAGACGAAGACCCAGAAATATACAGAGACAGGAGAAAGACAGACAGAACAGAGGACTGGCACAACAAACCAATGCACGGACAATACATGAGACAGACTAAAGAACTAGCCAGCGATGACAATTGGCAATGGCTACAGAGGGGAGAGCTAAAGAAGGAAACTGAAGGAATGATAACAGCGGCACAAGATCAGGCCCTAAGAACCAGATATGTTCAAAGAACGATAGATGGAAATAACATCTCTCCCATATGTAGGAAGTGCAATACGAAAAATGAAACCATAAACCACATAGCAAGCGAATGCCCGGCACTTGCACAGAACCAGTACAAAAAGAGGCATGATTCAGTAGCAATAGCCCTCCACTGGAGCCTGTGCAAGAAACATCAGCTACCTTGCAGTAATAAGTGGTACGAGCACCAACCTGAGGGAGTGATAGAAAACGATCAGGCAAAGATCCTCTGGGACTATGGTATCAGAACGGATAGGGTGATACGTGCAAACAGACCAGACGTGACGTTGATTGACAAAGTCAAGAAGAAAGTATCACTCATTGATGTCGCAATACCATGGGACACCAGAGTTGAAGAGAAAGAGAGGGAAAAAATGGATAAGTATCAAGATCTGAAAATAGAAATAAGAAGGATATGGGATATGCCAGTGGAAATCGTACCCATAATCATAGGAGCACTAGGCACGATCCCAAGATCCCTGAAGAGGAATCTAGAAAAACTAGAGGCTGAAGTAGCTCCGGGCCTCATGCAGAAGAGTGTGATTCTAGAAACGGCACACATAGTAAGAAAAGTGATGGACTCCTAAGGAGGCAGGATGCAACCCGGAACCCCACACTATAAATACCACCCAGTCGAATTGGAGAACTGTGATAGAGCAAAAAAAAAAAAAAAAAAAAAAAAAAAAACAATAATAATAATAATAATAATAATAATAATAATAATAATAATAATACAAATTTTATTGTAAATATTGGCTATTTTAGCCACTTTTATTTTGTATATATAAGTTTCTCTATTCTCCTTACTAACTTTTCTTCCGTACTCAATTCTCTATTCTTCTTACTAATTTTTCTTCCGTACTCAAATTGGCCATTAAAGCGCCTAATGAGAGATTCGTGTCAAAAACGTAGTATTTGTCAAATTGAATATATATATCATGCAAAATGCAGTACATTTTGTATAATATATTCCATTTGACAGATACCGCGTTTTTGTCATGAATCCTCCATTTGGCGTTTTAAAAGCTATTTTGAGTAGAGAAGAAAAGTCAATAATTAGAATAGAGAAACTTCTATACAAAATAAACGTGGGTGAAATAGGCATTATTTTCAATAAAACCTGTATTAATGAGGGTTTTCCAGCAGATGATAATAAGTAATAATAATAATAATAATAATAATAATAATAATAATAATAATAATAATAATAATAAGAAGAAGAAGAAGAAGAAGAAGAAGAAGAAGAAGAAATAATGGTATGATTTTGATCCAAATGTGATCGTTTCAAGATGAAAAAATCAAACCTATGATTGTTTCCTAACATTCCAGAATCGGAATCGCCAGGGTAGCGACCACCGTAGACCTTAAAAGTTGTAGTTGAACAAGTAAATCATTCTTGTAGTCGAGAGACCCATTTTAATGATAGCTCTTTAAACACCTCCGTATTTTCGTAGATGAAAGAGATTTTTCTCTACGAAGTTCTTTCAACGTTGAATACTAACTCTGAAAGTGGAAAATTACTGGCGAGAAAAAAAAAATCCCCCAAAAAAGAGTTTGAAGTATAAGCTAATAGGTGTTTGACGAAGAGCAAATCTTGGGTGAGGTTACTTTTCATATCTGGGATATTGGTTTCCCGAGATCAAAGCCTCTGGAGGAGGTTCGGTGTAAAATTAAAGATGTTCCAGTTATAAAGAAGAAAACATCAAAGTATTGAGAGGAAAAAAAATGAATTAAATACATGACAACTGTGTATATATATATATATTTTATATATATATATATATATATATATATATGTATGTATATATATACTATATATATATATATGTA
>NC_061104.1:47637927-47642927 GCF_015104395.2 Macrobrachium nipponense | reverse complement strand
CCCCGTATGTTTTATCCGAATTACTTTGAGTGAATGTAACGGCTGCCATCGTTTCAATTTCAAGTTTTTCCGTTGCAAAATTGTTGCTTTATTCTTTCAGTTGATCTTAATCCTTGTGATAAATAGAATCTGAAATATGCAAAACCTTATGGAATTTTATATACCCGTCAAATTGAATCAGGCGTTTGTTTTCCTTTTGAGATTTTAATTTCGATAACTGATTTGTTCATTACTGAGTGTTGTATGCGATGTATTCCTTTCATTCGTATGCGTGCTGTTCACAGTGTTTATTCATATTTGTCCCAGTAATATTCACACTCGGGTATAGGCCTTATGCTAATTCGATTTCTTCATATAGAAGCTAACTCTGATCGGGTGAGTTTCCTTTGCCTGAGCATACTATTATAGGAACAGGGGCATGTAGCTTACACCCAATTATTATTATTATTATTATTATAATTATTATTATTATTATTTTGTCTATCACAGTCCTCCAACTCGACTGGCTGGTATTTATAGTGCGAGGTTCCGGGTTGCATCCTGCCTCCTTAGGAGTCCATCACTTTTCTTACTATGTGCGCTTTTTCTAGGATCACGCACTTCTGCATGAGTCCTGGAGCTACTTCAGCCTCTAGTTTTTCTAGATTCCTTTTCAGGGATCTTGGGATCGTGCCTAGTGCTCCTATGATTATGGGTACGATTTCCATTGGCATATCCCATATCCTTCTTATTTCTATTTTCAGATCTTGATACTTATCCATTTTTTCCCTCTCTTTCTCTTCAACTCTGGTGTCCCATGGTATTGCGATATCAATGAGTAATACTTTCTTCTTGACTTTGTCAATCAACGTCACGTCTGGTCTGTTTGCACGTATCACCCTATCCGTTCTGATACCATAGTCCCAGAGGATCTTTGCCTGATCGTTCTCTATCACTCCTTCAGGTTGGTGCTCGTACCACTTATTACTGCAAGGTAGCTGATGTTTCTTGCACAGGCTCCAGTGGAGGGCTTTTGCTACTGAATCATGCCTCTTTTTGTACTGGTTCTGTGCAAGCGCCGGCATTCACTTGCTATGTGGTTTATGGTTTCATTTTTCGTATTGCACTTCCTACACCATGGGAGAGATGTTATTTCCGTCTATCGTTCTTTGAACATATCTGGTTCTTAGGGCCTGATCTTGTGCCGCTGTTATCATTCCTTCAGTTTCCTTCTTTAGCTCTCCCCTCTGTAGCCATTGCCAATTGTCATCGCTGGCTAGTTCTTTAGTCTGTCTCATGTATTGTCCATGCATTGGTTTGTTGTGCCAGTCCTCTGTTCAGTCTGTCTTTCTCCTGTCTCTGTATATTTCTGGGTCTTCGTCTACTTTTATTAGTCCTTCTTCCCATGCACTCTTTAGCCACTCGTCTTCACTGGTTTTCAGATATTGCCCCAGTGCTCTGTTCTCGATGTTAACGCAGTCCTCTATACTTAGTAGTCCTCTCCCTCCTTCCTTTCGTGTTATGTATAGTCTGTCCGTATTTGCTCTTGGGTGTAGTGCTTTGTGTATTGTCATATGTTTCCTGGTTTTCTGATCTATGGTGCGGAGTTCTGCCTTCGTCCATTCGACTATTCCTGTGCTGTATCTGATTACTGGCACTGCCCATGTGTTTATGGCTTTTATCATATTTCCGGCGTTGAGTTTTGACTTGAGTATCGCCTTGAGTCTCTGCATATATTCTTTCCTGATCGTGTCCTTCATCTCTTGGTGTTTTATATCCCCTCCTTCCATTATTCCCAGGTATTTGTATCCTGTCTCATCTATGTGTTTGATGTTGCTCCCATCTGGTAGCTTTATCCCTTCAGTTCTCGTTACTTTCCTTTTTTATGTTGTCTAAGGCGCATTTTTCTATTCCAAACTCCATCCTGATGTCCCCAGATACAATCCTTACAGTCTGGATTAGGGTATCTATTTCCTTGATGCTCTTACCATACAGCTTGATGTCGTCCATGAACATCAGATGGTTGATTTCTGTTGCCTCTTTTCTTGAGTTGGTACCCGGCATCCATCTTCTGTAGTACTTTTGTCATGGGAATCATGGCTACTACGAAGAGTAGTGGGGACAGTGAGTCGCCCTGGAAGATCCCCTCTCCTGATATTAACTCTGCTAGTCTTATTCCAGAGCTTGTAAGTATTGTATTCTAGTTGCGCATTGTATTTTTGAGGAAGCTGATGGTGTTTTCCTCTGTCCATATATTTTCAGGCATTCTATTAGCCATGTGTGTGGTATCATGTCTAAGGCTTTCTTATAGTCTATCCATGCCATGCTTAGGTTGGTTTTCCTTCTCCTACTGTTCTTCATTACCATTTTGTCTATCAGGAGCTGGTCTTTTGTGCCCCTACACTTCCTTCTGCAGCCTTTCTGTTGGTGGGGGATGGTGTTTGTCTCCTCTAGGTAGTTGTATAGCCTTTCACTGATGATACCTGTTAGTAACTTCCACATTATTGGTAGGCAGGTGATAGGCCTGTAGTTACTGGCTATATTTCCCTTACTCTTGTCTTTTTGTACTAAGGATGTTCTTCCTGTGGTCATCCATTTGGGTGCTTGGTGATTTGAGATACAATGCTGGAGTTGTTCTGCTATTCGTGGGTGTAGGGTCTTGAAGTTTTTGAGCCAGTATCCATGGACTTCATCGGGACCTGGGGCTTTCCAGTTTGGCATTTCTTTAGTTGGTGTCTGACTGTGTCTGTCGTGATCTCTGTGAATCTTTGTTTAAAATCTCCCTGTTTCTTCTTCCTTGACTTCCAGGAGCCATGTTGCATGTTTGTTGTGTGATACCGGATTGCTCCATATGTTTTCCCAGAGTCTCTTACTTGGTTCGGCTTCAGGAATTTCTGGGTGGTTGTCTTCCCCTCTTAGTTGGCTGTATAGTCTTTTCTGGTTGGTTCCGAATAGTTTGTTCTGTTGGTGTCCCTTATTCCTGTTCTTGTACCGTTGGATCTTATGTGCTTTGGCCTTACGCCTCTGTTTTACATCTTCTATTATTATTATTATTATTATTATTATTATTATTATTATTATTATTATTATTATTATTATTATTATTATTATTATTATTATTATTATTATCAGCCCCCTACAGGTGCCATTGACGTGAAGTTCAAGCTTGCAAAGAGTATGGTGTTTATTAGAAAATAATAACAGAAGGTAATGAGAAACATAGAAAGGAGAGATTGCCTATAAAAAAAATATGTATTAACAAATCAATAGAAAAATAGAGAGAAATGTAAGTAGATCATTAACACACAAGTAGGGTTTTAGGGTAGGAACTCTTGAAGTTCCAACTCTGATCCTCAGTGAGAAGTTGGACAGCGAGGCACATTCATGAAGATTCATACAAGCAAGTTTTAAAAAAAAAAAAAAAAAAAAAAAAAATAAAAAAAAAAAAAAAAAAAAAAAAGAAGACCTCTCCTTAACTCTGCAGGACCCATGATACTGACGAGAAAACTTAGACTAAAAGACAGTTATAAAGTATAAGAAGTCTCTTATTTAGAAAACGTACAAATCCCCCGGTCCCCCCGAGACGGAATCATTCCTTTGGAGGGCTGTACATAAAACCAAACAATGTGGACAAAGTGGATATTGGAAAGTAATGATAACCCTCAGTCAGAATAGTTGGAGACTGTGATAAATATTCGCCATTCTGAGACCATTTCTAAGACGCTGAATGAATTTTGTATTATGGTATCTGCACGACTGGAATCAGTTTTATAAGAGTGAGAGCGCCTCGGCAACCTGGTTGGTATGGTATTAGCGTCCCACCTCGGTTGTCGCGGGTTCGATTTTCGGCCATTCCATTGAGGAGTGAGAGATGTGTATTTCTGGTGATAGAAGTTCATTCTCGGCGTGGTTCGGAAGTCACGTAAAGCCGTTGGTCCCGTTGCTGAATAACCACTGGTTCCATGCAACGTAAAAGCACCATACAAACAAACACTATAACAGTGAGTAACTTTAGTTCCTTTGGTCAGTGTTATAACTGAAAAGCTGTGTAATAATTCGTGTCATGTCGTGTCGTAGAAATGAAAGAAAAAATAAATAAGAAATAGTGCGTAATTTCTAGTCAGGGATCGGTTTATTAAAATATGGTCCCTGTCGAAAGGTGTACAATGTTCTCGAGACCGAACATTAATTATTATTCGATTTTAATTTTATCAAGTAGGAATTGTGAAGGTGAGGTTACAGGAATCATCCTTTCCTGGAATTCCCAGGTAGCTGGAATTTCCGGGTGGGATTTATTTATTTGAGGTTTTCTGGCGTGACAACTACCAAGCCCACTGACGCCTATTCCAGCGGGGTAGTGCCTTCAGCGCACTTCATGCGGTGCACTGTAGGCATTACTTAAGGTTCCTTTGCAGCGTCCCTTCGGTCCCAAACTGCAACCCCATTTAATCCTTTTACTGTACCTCCTTTCATATTCTCTTTCTTCCAACTTCTTTTCTTCATAGTGCAACTGCTTTGTGGTTTTCCTCCTGTCACACCTTTCAAACTTTTTCTTCTCTCATTTTCCGTTTCAGCGCTAAATGCCCTCTTAGGTCCCAGCGCTTGGCCTTTGGCCTAGATTCTACACTGTATTCTGTTCATTAAAATAAATCCTTTATTCCAATTGGTGGAACGTATGGCTCAATTTCAATGTCATTTTCTTATTTATCAGTTTCAGTTGACAACAAAATACTTTTTTTTTTATTATTATTACCTTAATCTTATATTTTATTCAATTCATATAACACCTTCCGTTTTTATTTCTGTCGTTGGAACTTATGGCTCTTTTAATTTCATTTTCAAGATTATCAACTTAAAAGAATGTAATTTTTTTATTTATTACTCTCATTTTCTGGCAAGTTATTTTTTTTGTGTGTCATTTCCATGTTTTTTTTTTTTTTTAGATGAAAACAAAATACTTTTATTTTTATTACATTTACTACTGTCATTTTATTGTCTTGTTTATCGGCTGCAAACAAAAT
>NC_061104.1:47625427-47632927 GCF_015104395.2 Macrobrachium nipponense | reverse complement strand
ATATCTGGCAGATATTTTCCTATTTCAGAATCCTATCTAAAAAAATGTGTAATTGTGATATCAACCGATCCCAGTTTAACTTAATCTTTTTTTCTTTCACTTTCTCTGATTTATTATTGTTGTAGTTTCTATTTCAAGATTTTTTTCGTTTTATAATTTTTTTGTTATAGCTTGTATTTCCTATTTTAATACTTGTTCCCTGCTTATTGTTGTTAGATTCCATGATTTCCTTGATTATTATTTTATTGTCACATTTTCTTTTATATGTTTGTTTTTTCAGAATTATTATTGCATTCTTTCCGTTCAAGTAATTTGTGTAACTACTTTTATTGTCTGCTTCTCTAGATATCTTTTTCCTGTTCCATCTTCATTTTGAAATTATTTTTCTCACATTTTTCCACGTCCTGAATCGCCCCAGAAGAGAATACACTATTATCGTTGCCTCTTCTTTTCAGTTATTCCATATTTCTTTTCTAGTTTTTTCTAGTTCCGTCGTTATCTTCCATTGTGTTTTCTGGTATTTCTTTATTATTTGTTCGTACCTCTTGCCCGCCTACCACGTCCTGAACTGCCCACAAGAAAATGATTTTTTAAAAGCTCATAATTAAACTCAGACTTGAAACGGGAGCTTTTTGGCTTGAGATGGAGTTAATCCCTTAATGACTACATTCCTCACTGCGGGAAATGAAGGAGAGAGAGAGAGAGAGAGGAGAGAGAGAGAGAGAGAGAGAGAGAGAGAGAGAGAGAGAGAGAGAGAGAAACCCTATCTCTTACATAACAGGCAGGTTGCTAGACGGGCGAACGTTTTAATTACAACTTAGAAATGGGTAGTTTTTAATAGTGAAGTTGAATATTACCAAAAAGAAAATAAATAAATAAAAATTTTTTTATTTGACTAGAATGTTCAGTTTTACGTTGTAGATTTTGAAGATTCTCTTTTAAATAAATAGATACTAAAAAGATATCAAATCTAATATTGTGTTAGTAATAATGATACAATATCAATTTTATAACGCATGAGAAGTATATATAACGCGAGCTTGTTGGCGCTCGCGTAGCCCATGCTACTTGTCTCCCCCTACTTTCCCAGTCCACTACGGACCCCTCTCCCACCCGGAGCGGACAAACAGGTTTGCAAGAGGCGGGTAGAATATCTCCCCCTACCCTCCCGTTCCCCTACCTACCCGGCCAAGCAGGTTTGTAGGAGGAGGGTGGATGTCTCCCCCTACCCTCCCATTCCCCTACCTATCCGGCCCCACCCGGGGTGGACAAACAGGTTTGCAGGAGGAAGTTGGATGTCTCTCCCTACCTTCACGTTCCCCTACCTACCCTGCCCTACTGGGGCGGACAAACCGGTTTGCTGGGGGTTAGTTGGCTGTGTCATGTGTCCCCCTACTGTGAACCAGGGGAGGACAGACAAGATCCACTCAGATTTTGTTTTTATAAATAATTAAAAAAGAAATTTGGTTTTGTTTGACAAATAACAAAGGTTTGGTTTTTTCTGGAGAAGATATCGGGTTACAACATTCTTTTATTTGTGTAAATAATTTTTTTTTAGTAGCGTATCATTTTGTTTCCTTTCAATTTTTCTCTATAGCTCAAAATCAACATCAATTTCTTAACGAGAAGAGACGTGAATGAATACTTTATATGCCATTAACTCTATTTGTTAAAATATCTGTTTATTTTGCTAGACCAAAGAGCTTCATTTTGTTTATTTTTCTTCAGACAAAATAATCCTTTTTATCTCCGCCCTCAGATCTTATAAACTGCAGAGGCTAGAGGGCTGCAAATAGGTGTGTTGATCATCCACCCTCCAGTTATCAAACATACCAAATTACAACCCTCTAGCCTCAATAGTGTTGATTTTAAGGTTAAAGTTGGTCATGATCGTGCGTCTGGTCTCCACGGGCGGCTGAGAGTTTCAAGGGCTGGATCTCATACAGCATTATATCCAGACCACAGAAGAAAAGATCTGTTATAGGTGGCCTTGATTATAAGCTGTACAGAAAACTTGCTTTGTTTTGTAATGGCGTTTTATCCTCCGTCTATTTTTTTAATCCTTGATACATCATCTGAATTTAATTTGTTTTGAGGAAATTAAAATGCAGTTTAAGTATCCTAGCTTTACTGGATAAAAGAACCTTTCTAAGAAGGGAAACGTTATGTACTGACGCTCTCCAGAGGGCATTTATGTTTGTTTTATAAGATACTTAAGGAAGACTTATAAATATTACGTCATATAAGATCCTTATCGCTCTTCTCCTTCCACCTGCACACCTATAGTAGATTCACATCAACTGTGCATCTAATGTCTAGGTCAGTCCCTTACGACGCTCCTGATTGGCTGTTGATAAGCCAATCACAGGACAGGAAACTCTCAGTCTCGGGAGAGTTCACATAAGCAGGATGTATGTTCCACCTCTCTTTAGAGATACATCTTTCAAAAGGATCCCTAAGGAGAGGCTGGAAACTGTCTCTTGAGAGGGTTCACATGGGCAGGATGTATGTTCCACCTCTCTTTTAGAGAGAGATACGTCTTTCAAAAGGAGAGGTGGAACATACATCCTGCCTATGCGAACTCTCGAGAGAGACTGAGAATTTCCAGCTGTGTGATTGGCTTATCAACAGCCAATCAGGAGCGTCTTAAGGGACTGGCCTAGACATCAGATGCGTAAAGAGGGAGTTGGAGTGGTTGGACAGCAAAATAAAGACATCCAGAAAATAACCTAAGAAGCAATGGTTAGAGGTGCTGGACAGCAAGGGTGAAGGGGAGGAAGAGGGCGTGGAGGTAAAGTATGATAAATATAAGTATAAATTCCTTAGGGTGATTGGAAGGAAGTCAAATGAAAACAAAGTTAATACTTATAGAATGACATACACACATGTATAATATACAAACATACATACATACATGCATACACACACACACACACACACACACTTATATATATATATATATATATATATATATATATATATATATATATATATATACGTGTGTATTTGTTAAATTATATCTACTATCATATCTATCTATCTATCTATATATAGTATATATATATATATATATATAATTAAACAAATACACATGTATATATATTATGTATATATATATATATATATATATATATATATAATATATACTATATATATTTATAATTACACAGAAATACATACGTGTATATATATGTGTGTGTGTTTGTGTGTATGTATGTATATATGCATGTATGTTTGTATATTATACACAGTCAGATAAACATACATATATATTTATTAGTATAAGTTCACGGAACATTTCACTGCTGCTTTTGCCGCTATTTTGAAACGTACACATCAGAACATATTATATATATGAATATTTAAAGCCTAGCGTGGCGGTATTTGCAACGATCCCTGAAGCGAGAGGCCACATGATATGCAAATCCTGTTCTTAAGAGTCGAATGACGCCTTTCGTTCCTTCTTTTTTTTATGGAAAACACGACCATTCAGCTCAAGTTCCGCAGATGACTCGCGATCTCGAGATAAATATGCGCCTTTTCGACAAATATGCGTTTTTTTTCGACAAATGTACGTCTTTTCGACAAGTACGCGTCTTTTCAGCAAATATGCGTCTTTTCAGCAAATATGCGTCTTTTTGACGAATGCACGTCTTTTCGACAAGTACGCGTCTTTTCAGCAAATGTGCGTTTTTTCGACAAATATGCGTCTTTTCGACGAATATGCGTTTTTTCGACCAATATGCGTCTTTTCGACCAATATGCGTATTTTTTGACGAATGTGCGTCTTTTCGACAAATACGCGATTTTCGACAAATGTGTCTTTTTGACGAATATGTGTCTTTTCGACAAATATGCGTACTTTTTACGAATATGTATCTTTTCGACGAATATGCGTCTTTTCGACAAATATGCGTTTTTTTTCGATGCATATACGTCTTTTCGACAGATGATCGTCTTTTTCACGCATGTGCGTTTTTTCGACGAATATGCGTCTTTTCGACACATGTGCGGCTTTTTGACAAATACGCGTCTTTTCAGCAAATATGCGTTTTTTCGACGGATATCGTCTTTTTGACAAATATGCTTTTTTCGACGAATATGCGTCTTTTTGAGCTGTTAACCAGCTCAGTGGTCTGGTTAAACTAAGATAAACTCAACTTATATTCGAAGTCCTATATGAGATTACGAAACATGTCACAATTTGTCAAAGAAAAACCGTAAAACTTAACTGTAGGAAATCTGTGATACAGAACTTCTGAATTTAGTGGCAAATAATGGAATCCTTTCTGTACGGAAATTGGCTAAACATCAATAATGTTCCGGAGAAAGAGAGTTGATGCTCCAAAATTAAGGTCCTGTTTTCGTCGAAGATTTAATTTCTCGTCGGGGGAAAATATTTCCAGTTAGGCTCAAATCACTGCGAAGAATTCAGTGTCCTTAAACTTCAAGAAATATAGATTTCTAAAGAATAGTTTCAAATATAAACTCTCATCAGCCAAATCAGTTGTTGTTGTTTGAGATTAAGCTGGCTGTATGCCAGCACGGGCTCTTGCTCATAGAACAGCCCGTAGGTTCCATATCAGGTTTACAAGTGAGGTGAGAATACTCTAATTATGAGTTGAAAAAGCAGTGTAAGTACAAACTTACCGTTGGAAGAATGTTATGTGCAAAGCAGAAATCATTTGGTTTCAAGTAACATAAATCCCTGTAGGGATGTAAGTGCCGTCATTGAGCCTCACGTGGCACACTGTAGGCACCAGTTAAGGATGTTTGCAGCGTCCCTTCGGTAACCTTTTACTTACCTCCACACACTCTTCCGTTCTCCAATCTTGCTGTCCAGTCTCTTAACTATCACTTCTTAGTGCAACTGTAGGGTTCTCTTCCAGTTCAATCTTTGGATCTTCGTATTATATATCCGGTATTTTCTGGATCTCATCTCGCTGTCCAACCGCTCTAACGCCCATTTAGCGCTGGATGGACAGAAGTACCCTGGTAGTTTGCTTGACCACCTAAAATTCCAAAATTTCGTAAAATCAAGTTCCACGAACCAAGCTCCAGTCCAAAGTTCCAGATCCAAATCGTGAGAAACCGTAGCGACAGATTTGACAACAGTACGACGGAAAAGCATTTCGTAAAATCAAGTTCGATGAATCAAGTTCTAGTTTAAAGTTCCAGATCATGAGAAACAACCACAGCGACAGATTTGACAAAAGCATTACTGAAAATTATCGTCATAGTTCCAGTTCAAAGGTCCAGATCATGAGAGACTACAGCGACAGATTTGACAAAAGTACAACGGAAAAGCATCGTAATAGTTCCAGTTCAGAGTTCCAGACCATGAGAAGTCGGGGAAAATCCGCCTTGTACACCAACCATGTCATTGGATGTCGTTTATCAGCGTTTGACGGGTAGGGCGTAGCATTGCCGAATTTGTTAACGTTTCCCCTTTGAAATAAGATTTCGTTCGTTCAGCTCTCCGTGGAATATAGTATGTCATTAGCGCGGAGCTGATTGCGTTATGATTGCTTTCGGTCTCCAGCATTTTCATTGGTGCGTTTTCCCGTTGTATAGTCGTCTGTCTGTCTTTCTGTCTGCTTTCCTCGTTACGTGGACGTGGTCGTTTGAGAATCGGAAATCAATCCTAGTGGGTGATGTCTTTATAAAAAAAAAAAGGATATATTAAATATATCCTTTTTTTTTATAAAGGAGAGAGAATAAATTTTATTCTCTCTCCTTTATAATAAAGAGGATATATTTATTCTCTCTCTCTCTCTCTCTCTCTCTCTCTCTCTCTCTCTCTCTCTCTCTCTCTCTCTCTCTCTCTCTCTCTCTCTCTCTCTCAAGTGGGTGATATCCTCATAAAAGGGAGGATATATTTAATCTCTCTCTCTCTCTCTCTCTAATCTCTCTCTTCTTCAGTGGGTGATATCCTCATAAAAGGGAGGATATATTTATCTCTCGTCCTCTCTCTCTCTCTCTCTCTCTCTCTCTCTCTCTCTGAAGTGGGTGATATTCTCATAAAACAGGATATATGTAATCTCTCTCTCTCTCTCTCTCTCTCTCTCTCTCTCTCTCTCTCTCTCTCTCTCTCTCTCTCTCAGTCGTATTCCATCAAATTACAACTATATGTATGTCTGCATTCATATAATTGTAATTTGTATAAAATTTACGTTTTATTCGTGAACTCGTCTCTAAATATTCTTGAACTGGTTTATGATATAAAAGTATAGAACGAATGGCATTAGTTCAAAACATCTTGAAGTAAGTTTATTTAGATATCAGTACACATCTTTCAAGTATTTCTTTTATATATTCATATATATATATATATAATATATATATAGATATATAATATATTTACATATATAATAATATATAATATATATATATATATATATATAATATATATAGATATATAATATATATATATATATATATATATATATGATATATATATTATATATATATATATATATATATATATATATATATATATATATATATATATATATATATATATATATATATTATATATATTGCAATCAGTACATTGTTAGACTGACAATCTTGTCATTCTTGATTACGTGAGATTTTATGCGAAAATAAAGTAAAATTTGATATCATCAACATAGTCACGGCTCCCCTCGAAATCATTTTGTTTATCATCAGCCTGATTTGAAAGACATGATTAGGGTTATAATCAAGTCCTGGACACGTACGGCATCGAGATAAGACGCATATACGCGTGTATCCAATCTGTCGAATCCCACCAATCCGTTGATTGGATTGAGAGGCTGTGAATGTCGGAGGTGGGGTGGGACTGTCTGCGCTCTCTACACACCTGTTCCAAGACGAAATGGCCCAATCAATGAATTCGTATTTTCGCGAGATTCGTGATGACGAAAGTTCGCCTTTTGAAACGAAGTCGCTTTAATTCGCCCCATCAAATTTCTCTTGAGTTTTTGAACTGAACTGAACTGAATATAGAATTCAGGCCAGTGGCCAAGCACTGGGACCTATGAAGTCATTCAGCGCTGAAACGAAAATTGACAGTAAAGGCTTGAAAGTGGTAGCTCTTAATTTCCGTTCCAGCGTTGAGTGGCCTCATAGATCCCAGTGCTTGGCCTATGGCCTTCATTCTATGTTCTGGTCTATTCCATAAACATTGCGGGCCCTGGAAGAATAAAAAGATAGCTTTTCCCTTTGAATATCCCAGTAAATTCTGGCGTTATTTTACTTCACATAGAAAGCATCAACACCTCCCTCTCTCCGTTGTAGGCAACCTTCAAAAATGACGACCTATTGTTAATATTCTATTGCATTTTTAATGATGGCTAGAAGACTTATATTACTCTTTTTTTAAACTCCAGTCAGAAAGATTGTTTATCGACATTTCGCAATTTCATAAAGGTCAGAGAACTGGAATAACGTAATCGGATTATGAATCATTGTAAATAGGATTGGCTTTTTTTCCATCACAATCTCACAACCTTGGAA
>NC_061104.1:47612927-47615427 GCF_015104395.2 Macrobrachium nipponense | reverse complement strand
AAGATTATCTGTTCAAATACGATTTCTATTGTTTATTGACGTAAATAGTCATTATTTTAATAGTAAAATATTTTCTTTAGGTCTACATTTTAGTCACTTTTCCGAGTACATTTATAAAAAAATTGTTGTGTTACGATATTTTTTATCGCGTAAATAATATAGGACATTTTTTTTTCTTAGATGCGGGTGGCTTTTAAGATTTCCAATACGATTTCTATTGTTTATTGACGTAAATAGTCTTTATTTCAATTTTAAAATATTTTGTTTAGGTCTACATTTTAATCGCTTTTCCTTCCAATTATTTTTCCTATCATTTTGCCTTATGTGATGTATTTCTATTAAATAGACGAAAGATTTTTTTTTAGATATATTTTAGGAACGTCTTTTTTTATTTAGATTTTTAAAATTTGGTGCATGAAACCTAACTTTGCCCTCTGATGGCCCAAACGCACAACCGCTTACTCAAAAAAAAAAAAATAATAATAAAAACACGTACGTTTGCAATGTTGCAACAGTGCAAAGTGCGTGCAGTGCCCTCTGGGGGTTGGGGTTGTGTGTTGTGTATACGTATACGTATACATATACGTACAGAAAACCTCCCTCGCCGGCATCATCGTCTGGAAGTGCAAGAAGGAAGAGGAGGAGGCCCCCTTGTCATCTTGTGAATACATACGACAATTTACTCTCCAAGTGTACGATGCCGTGAATGTGTATTTGCATTCGTATGCTCTTCCGAATTCTTCTCCGGAGGGAGATTTTTTTTTTCTCTTTCTTTTTTGCGAGATACCCTCCGCTTGTAAATCAGTTTCATTGACTCCGTTTATGTTGGTGCTCTGTCGACGGCTGGGTGACTGGAGAGAGAGAGAGAGAGAGAGAGAGAGAGAGAGAGAGAGAGAGAGAGAGAGAGGAGAGAGAATGGAGAGAGAGAGAGAGAGAGAGAGTGAAAGACGAGAGAGAGAGAGATGAGAGAGAGAGAGAGAGAGAGAGAAGAGAGAGAGATAGAGAGAGAGAGAGAGAGATAGAGAGGAAAGAAGAAGAGAGAGAGAGAGAGAGAGAGAGAGAGAGAGAGAGAGAGAGAGAGAGAGAGAGAAAGTCTTGTTTGCTCGCACACTCTCGCCAACTCGACTGGCTTTCTATCGTAACAGATATCGTCGCTTGCATTTCGAATGGCAAAGCAAACCAGTTTTTTTTTTTTTTTTTTTTCAGTGTTTGTTTTTGTGCCTTTTTTTTTTCTATTTTTTCTCTGCCTGGTCCGCCAAGAGCTCTCAGTATCCGCCTTTCTCCATTTTTATCATTGTTTATATTTATCTGTTTAGGAATTACATATTATCTCCAGATACATCAGCCACTGGGATTCGTGAATAGATTTTTTAATCACAAATTTTAAACGATGTTTTGCTGTTTTCCTTCACAAATATATATGTTAGAGAATCGTATTCATGGTTATTTCTTTTTATGATCAAATTTATAAGCCGTGAGAGAGATTTTGTAGTTTTCTTTACAAATACCTAAGGTAGAGAAAGGTATCCCATCTGGTGACAGATTGAAATTATAACTTTTTCTTTACAAATATACAGAAACGTATTTCGTCAGTTGAGGTTCCTTCACAATTGTATATGTTACAGAATCATATTCATGGTTATTTCTTTTTATGATAAAATTTATAAACCGTGAGAGATATTTTGTAGTTTTTCTTTACAAATACGTAAGTTAGAGAAACGTATTTCCTCAGGTGAGAGATTGAAAATATGAATTTTTCTTTACAAATATATGTTTTAGAAACGTCTTGGGGCCGGTGAGTTGTGGAAAATATACTTTTGTTTACCATCCCGAAGTGATATGACCCGATATGGAATAATGTATTTGGTCTGATCATTTATTAATACAATACTCTCCTGTCACGTGAGTGTCACCGAATAGACTTAATATTACTGGCTGGTTTTGTATTCCATAGTTTTATTCATTATTCACTGACTGGTTTTGTAACCCACAGTTTTGTTCGGTTTCATAATTATTAGTGGACGAAGATAGATATTATTGTATCATTATACGGTAGAGGAGGACAGATGGTCTTTTAATTGTAGAGTTAATTTTAGCGGTTTTAACATTTATTTCCAAAACACAATTTGCAAACACAACTGGATTATTATTATTATTATTTTATTTTTTTATTTTTTTTTTTTTTTGGTTTTTTTTTTTTTTTTTTTTTGCTCTATCACAGTCCTCTAATTCGACTGGGTGGTATTTATAGTGTGGGGTTCCGGGTTGCATCCTGCCTCCTTAGGAGTCCCCATCACTTTTCTTACTATGTGTGCCGTTTCTAGGATCACACTCTTCTGCATGAGTCCTGGAGCTACTTCAGCCTCTAGTTTTTCCAGATTCCTTTTCAGGGATCTTGGTGTCCTATGGTATTGCGACATCAATGAGTGATACTTTCTTCTTGACTTTGTCAATCAACGTCACGTCTGGTCTGTTTGCACGTATCACCCTATCCGTTCTC
>NC_061104.1:47582927-47607927 GCF_015104395.2 Macrobrachium nipponense | reverse complement strand
TATTATATACACACAAACATATATATGCATACATATATATATATAATTATTATATATATAGAGAGAGAGAGAGGAGAAGAGAGGGGAGTAGGAGGAGGAGAGGAGAGAGATAATCCAATATTGTCTTGCTCTTAAAAACTTAATCTGGATTCTCAACAAAACTATTTTGATCGCGTTAGCACAACGTTGCTGTAAACTCTCTCTCTCTTTCTCTCTCTCTCTCTCTCTCTCTCTCTCTCTCTCTCATTCTTTTTTTTTCATCCTTTCCCATTTTTGGTCCTTTTCTCTCAGACACAAGAGAGGTGACGCGTTTAACGTGATTTGCATAAATCTCTCTCCATCAGAGGTAAATGATGATGGGCTCTCGTAAATAATTTCTCTCTCTCTCTCTCTCTCTCTCTCTCTCTCTCTCTCTCTCTCTCTCTCTCAAGGTAAATACAGAGCAAGGTTATATTACATTATGTAAAACTATCTCCAAGAGGTGGTTTATTTCTCTCTCTCTCTCTCTCTCTCTCTCTCTCTCTCTCTCTCTCTCTCTCTCATTTAAGAGTATTCAGCAGAATTCGTTGCCCCCGAGTTGTACGTAGCAAGGAAAACTGAGAATATTGTATTACACAGACAGATTTCTCTTAATCAATTTTTTTAGTATTATCTTTATATTTTGTCATTTCCAACTTTATTATTATTATTATTATTATTATTATTATTATTATTATTATTATTATTATTATTATTATTTCGTGTCTTTTGTTTAGAAAAGGTTAAAATTCTTATTTTATATATTTTTTAAATTATTATTATTATTATTATTATTATTATTATTATTATTATTATTATTATTATTATTATTATTATTATTATTATTATTATTGTTGTAGTCGTCTTGTTTATTCTTTGTTTTTTTTCATATATGGTTCTTCTACTTTTTTTTTTAAACTTTATATACATAATTATAATATTATTGATGATTGTTTTATTAATTTTGTATTTACGACACTTCACTTTTGGCATTTGCCATTTTAACAATCGTATCACTTGCCACACTCAGCAATGAACCGCACTTGCAACATTTGGCGCGCACGTAACCCCATTTCATTCCACTAGCACTTGCAACTTGCAACATTCATGACCACTTGAATTCCACGAGTGTCTGATGCGAATCTGCTTCGTCGATGGAGTGAACACCTGTCCCCAACATTCAGAATTCCAATCCATGTAATTGTATTAATATTTATTACATATCAGCAGCTGTAATTCCTCTTGCGATAGCATTTGCTTCGTTGGTAAGTGGAGATTTTGCATGTTGAAAAGGGTGCGTTGCATTCATGCAAAGGGCATTGCATGGGCAGGAATGCTGGTAGGCGTTTTGTATATATATATATATATATATATATATATATATATATATATATATATATATATATATATATATATATATATATATATAGTATCAGTGGTGTTCGATTTTCTTATTCAATTTCATTTTTTCCGCATTTCAAATTCTCTCTCTCTCTCTCTCTCTCTCTCTCTCTCTCTCTCTCTCTCTCTCTCTCTCTCTCTCTCTCTCATATTCGCGTTCTATAATTTCACAGAATCCTATATAATTTTTTTAGCACACTGCAACTAGATTCTTTCGTTTAAATATTGCCAAACATATGGCAACACGTGGCAGCAGATTTGACACTCGAAGCTTCGTCAGCATAAATTTACATATCAAATCATTCATAGGATTGAATTATATTAAAAGCACCGACAAATATTTGTTTCCGTCTCAATTACGTAATCGTATTAGGTTCCCATTTATACTTTGTGTTGGTTATTGGCTTATTTCTTATTCTTATTTATTTACTTTTTCATTCGTTCACGGTGATGTTTTATTTTCTATTTACGTCATTTGTCATTCATTTTAATTGATTTTATATTTTTTGCTCTTTATTCTTTAAAGGTTATTCTTTTTTGCTTTTGTTTTGTATAATATTGTGACTGTCATTCAGTATTTTCACAGTATGTAATTGATTTTTATTTAGCCTTTATAGCATGAAATTTGATTTCATCATCAGGATTTCTATGAATTAACTTTGCATTCATAAAAGTTATTTTATTCTTTCAATTTTGATCGTTTGATGCCATTTGGTAATTGGAACATATTTGTTTATTTTTTTTTACCTTTCCTTATTGTTTACTTAAATCATCGACTTCGAGAGCGGTTATTTTGTTTACATGTATTTCTTTGTTATTTTTTGATTTAAAGAATGTAAATAATAAATATATAATTATATAATAATATAATATTATATAATATATATATAATATAATGTATATATGTGTGTGATATATAGTATAATATATATATATATATATATATATATATATATATATATATATATATATATAAAATAAAGTATGCATAGCTGTACATGCATATACATTTAAATTTTACATAATTATATAATTACCTTACTGTATTTTATCACTCTTGAATAAAATCATAGAAATTTCATTTATTTAGATTTTCTTATGACCGTATTACATTTGAACTCATTCTTACTATTACTGATGTTGCCTATAGATTAATTCTGCTGTCTCAACACGGACTCTTGCTCCCAAGATAACTCCTTGGTGTTCATTTGATTTTCAGTCAGAATGTCATACATTTTTCGGAAGTTGACTCGAGTTCTCACGCTTTTGTTGATGTTTTATTGTGTAATAGATTTATCAGGGGATTATTTTTCATTTCTTTTTTTTCCTTCTGCCTTCTTCTCTTTTCGCATATGGGCGTTGTGTTCTAAGGAAGTATTCTGTGAAATTTAATTGACTTTCATTTTTTTATCCATATAATAATAATAATAATAATAATAATAATAATAATAATAATAATAATAATAATAATAATAAAATCCGAGTGGATCTCTCTTGTTTGTCCGCCCCGGGTGGGGGCCGGGGTAGGTACGGGATCGGGAAGGTAGGGAAGACATGCCACATCCACCCTCCTGCTGCAAACCTGTTTGTCCGCCCAAGGTTGGGCGGGTTATGTAGGGTTTCGGGAGGGTAGGGGAGGTAACAACGGGCAGCACCAGGTTCCAGCACAGCGTAGCATGTGCCATCGAGCTTATATTGGTAATAGTAATAGTGTTAATTATTATTATTACTATTATTATTAGGAAGTTGAACTCATATCCATGTAGAACAAGCTTAGTACATGGACCATTACCTTGAAGCTCAAGTTTACGAAGAATAAAGTGTTTATTTAATAGATCTCGAGAATTAATGGAAAGTACAGAAAGAATAGATCAGTTATTAGGAAGGATTTAAAGATAAACTAATATATTACAATTAATAAATAAACAGATAAAAATATAAATAAAACTATTCAAATATCAGGTGAATTGCTTTAGGGCAGTAACTTTGGAGGTTCTAATTGCATGGTAAAATTACATAACCCTTTAAATCAAAATAGCATAAGTTAGATTTTTGATAAAATCTGATTCAATGTTATGATGCAGTCTTAAAATTGATGACTTATTGTCGCCATATTAAAACAAAAATCAACATAATCATTTGGACGCATTTTAGACTTGAAATAACGCATTATAACGTAGCCAACCAGGTTACATTATTCTACGTTATATATTTCCCAATAGGCAATAATAAAAATGCTCTCATTCAATTTCCTTATTTCTTGATCACTTTGATGCAACCCTTTTGATTAGACTACATGAGCTACATTTGCCCTTAATGAAGACATTGCATTTCTCGTTGTATGTTTATTTTGGCCTAAAATCAAAATGCAAGTACATAAATCCAGAACTATTCCTGTTCTTAACCAGAATTAGATTCTGAAAGAATGACAAAATCGTCGTCTTTATCGCGTTATCAGTAATTGACCATGAAAAGTATAACCAGGAGTCACAACCACAGTGGCCAGTGTCGTCCTACCTCTCCTCTGGCACCAGTTCCTGTGTCTGTACAAAAACCAAATCTGTCCGTTGTCCGAAGGCAAATCCTGAAAGGAATGCCATCATTCTCGCCCGCCTGGGACGGTCATCGTACATCCGTCACCCTCGTCCCCTCGGAGTTTTAAGTTATAGGACTTTCGGGGGTCATAACATTTTCACGGGTGTAAACCTGCTCCCTGGGGAGTGAGAGAGTGGGAAGAGGGGGGGCGGGGGATGGGGAAGGGGGGTTTTGGTTGGTGGGACGACCTTTCATCCCTTATCTCACAAAAGGGGTAAAGGTGTCATGGGGCAGTTTGTGACAACTTTTTTTTTTTCTCTCTCCTTGTCGTCAGAGATTTTCATGTCTACGGGGGAAGAAGTTTTCGAACAGATTCTGGACCGCTTGTGTGGGACGGGCCGGGACAGGACTGGAGTCTGTGTTGGTCCTTGGGCAGACCGGGACAGGAGTCTGTTGAGTCCTGGGACGGACTGAGACAGGAATTTGTTGGGTCCTGAGACGGGACAGGACAGGCATCTGCTGGATCCTGAGCCGGACCGGAACAGGAATCTGCTGGATCCTGAGACGGACTGGGACAGGAATCTGCTGGATCCTGAGACGGGATAGGCATGCAATCTGCTGGATCTTGAGACGGGATAGGCAGGAATCTGCTTGGATCTTCGAGACGGGATAGGCAGGAATCTGCTGGATCTTGGGAGAGGCCTGTCTTTTGCAAAAAAGAAAAGAAAAAGCGCCCCCCCCCCCCCCCGCCCCCCCCCCCGCCCCCGCCCCCACCTCTGGCACAGAACCAAAGACCTGTTTGTTTTATGTTGGTCGTAAAAAGTTTCCTTTTTCGCTGCCTGGAATTTTTTCCTTTTTTTTTCTTCTTCTTCTTTTCCAGACAGTAGAAGTTTCCTTTAGTTAGATTCGTTGCGGTGATTGGTTATTTTGTGTGTGCGTGTTTGTTTGTGTGTGTGCACGCACCTGCTTTTGTATTATGTACGTATAACATTTTGATAACTTTTTATATTTAAATGACCTCGTAGTTCCCAGCGCTTGGTCTTTGGCCTAAGTTCTATATTATATTCTATTCTCAATCTCTTACTGTAACTTTTAACTGAGTTTGTAGGAATGGTTTTTGTCGCGAAGTTGCGAATGCTGTTATGGAAGGGTATATCACGTGATCATTTTTTATCGAAGGACGGAGAGGAACACCCATCCCCCCCCCCCCCTTCACCCCCCAAATGGTGGTCCTACCGGGAGTCCTCCTCCTTACGCTTATTACCATAGGGAGGCTATTTATCTCCTTCTCCCTGACGCTGGGGACATATTTTACTCCTGCAGGAGAAGATTTTGCCTCTCGTCTTCATTTGTTGTATTTTTAGCTCCTGTAGGGTCTGATGTGTGAGTGTGTGTATGGCGGTAGGTCTCTCTCTCTCTCTCTCTCTCTCTCTCTCTTTTATACATATAAATACATGGTCTTACTGCTGAGTTATACTCTCTCTCGTACACATATAGATACTTAGTCTTACTCTCTCCTCCTCTCTCTCTCTCTCTCTCTCTCTCATACTACAAATACAGCCTGAGTTATTTACTCTCTCGCTCTTCTCTCTCTCTCTCTCTCTCTCTCTCTCTCTCTTATAAATATAAATACAAGATCTTACTCTCACAATTTATTATCGCCTGTTACAGCCTAGTCATTTACTCTCTCTCTCTCTCTCTCTCTCTCTCTCTCTCTCTCTCTCTCTCTCAAAACACACACGCATTCATCCTCCCTCCCTCCCGTGCATTATAATTATTTACGGAACCTTTTGAGTCGGGCAAAACTTTGATAAGCAAACATGTTTGAGTAAGAGAGTAAATATTTGCGTTGAACGTAATTATTTTGATCTGAGTGACCAAATCTATTTGTATTTCATTTCACAGCGAATTCCTTTTTTTTTTTTTTCTTTATTTTGGTTTCTTTCCCGGAAGGATTCTCAGTTCCTCCCGTACTACCATTTCCTGCCTCCCCCCTCCCCCTCCCCCTTCCACACTTCCCCCCTCCACGCCAAAGTTACTGGAACTGATCATAGATTGAGATTTCTTTTCATTAGATCTCTTATTAGGCGATGTTTTCAGTGGATGGTGAATGTCCACGAGTTTTTATTTTTATTGTTTTATAAAGGGCTTCGAATGTCTCTTTGTAATCATCTTAAGCATTTGAATATGTTCAGCTCAAACATTATTATTATTATTTTTTTTTTTTTTTTTTTTTTTTTTTTTTTTTTTTGCTCTATCACAGTCCTCCAATTCGACTGGGTGGTATTTATAGTGTGGCGTTCCGGGTTGCATCCTGCCTCCTTAGGAGTCCATCACTTTTCTTACTATGTGTGCCGTTTCTAGGATCACACTCTTCTGCATGAGTCCTGGAGCTACTTCAGCCTCTAGTTTTTCTAGATTCCTTTTCAGGGATCTTGGGATCGTGCCTAGTGCTCCTATGATTATGGATACGATTTCCACTGGCATATCCCATATCCTTCTTATTTCTATTTTCAGATCTTGATACTTATCCATTTTTTTCCTCTCTTTCTCTTCAACTCTGGTGTCCCATGGTATTGCGACATCAATGAGTGATACTTTCTTCTTGACTTTGTCAATCAACGTCACGTCTGGTCTGTTTGCACGTATCACCCTATCCGTTCTGATACCATAGTCCCAGAGGATCTTTGCCTGATCGTTTTTCTATCACCCCTCGGAGGTTGGTGCTCGTACCACTTATACTGCAAGGTAGCTGATGTTTCTTGCACAGGCTCCAGTGGAGGGCTTTTGCCACTGAATCATGCATCTTTTTGTACTGGTTCTGTGCAAGTGCCGGGCATTCGCTTGCTATGTGGTTTATGGTTTCATTTTTCGTATTGCACTTCCTACATATGGGAGAGATGTTATTTCCGTCTATCGTTCTTTGAACATATCTGGTTCTTAGGGCCTGATCTTGTGCCGCTGTTATCATTCCTTCAGTTTCCTTCTTTAGCTCTCCCCTCTGTAGCCATTGCCAATTGTCATCGCTGGCTAGTTCTTTAGTCTGTCTCATGTATTGTCCGTGCATTGGTTTGTTGTGCCAGTCCTCTGTTCTGTCTGTCATTCTCCTGTCTCTTGTATTTCTGGGTCTTGTCTACTTTTATTAGTCCTTTCTTCCCATGCAGTCTTTAGCCACTCGTCTTCACTGGTTTTCAGATATTGCCCCCCAGTTGGCTCTGTTTTCTCAATGTTGACGCAGTCCTCTATACTTAGTAGTCCTCTCCCTCCTTCCTTTCGTGTTATGTATAGTCTGTCCGTATTTGCTCTTGTGTAGTGCTTTGTGTATTGTCATATGTTTCCTGGTTTTGAGCTATGCTGCGGAGTTCTGCCTTCGTCCATTCCCACTATTCCTCGCTGTATCTGATTACTGGCACTGCCCATGTGTTTATGGCTTTTATCATATTTCCGGCTTTGAGTTTTGACTTGAGTTATCGCCTTGAGTCTCTGCGTGTATTCTTTCCTGATCGTGTCCTCATCTCTTGGTGTTTTTATATCCCCTCCTTCCATTATTCCCAGGTATTTGTATCATGTTTCATCTATGTGTTTGATGTTTTGCTTTTCCCATCTGGTAGCTTTATCCCTTCAGTTCTCGTTACTTTGCCTTTTTTATGTTGACTAAGGCGCATTTTTCTATTCCAAACTCCATCCTGATGTCCCCAGATACAATCCTTACAGTCTGGATTAAGGTATCTGTTTCCTTGATGCTCTTACCATACAGCTTGATGTCGTCCATTATTATTATTTATTTTGGGAGTTATTAATTATTTTATTACAGATGGAATTAGTTAGAATATGAATATTTTCAGCTCAAATATTATTATTATTATTATTATTATTATTATTATTATTATTATTATTATTATTATTATTATTGTACTTAGGAAGCAGACCCTCTCTCAAGCATACTTTAATTAAAAAGTAAATGGGCTAACGTTCAAAAAAGGCAAGCATTACAAGACTTTGTAGAGATTCTTTCTCTATTTTCCGAATAGCGGCTTTTTCCGTGCTACTTAGACAGGCTAGTAGAGCGCCTATGGAGGTCATGATCAAATACAGAGCCAAAATTGGTGTATATATTTGAATTTACAGATAAACTATGATACCTTATAGTTATCAAAGTCACATTAACGGATATATTATATATGTCTCTCTCTCTCTCTCTCTCTCTCTCTCTCTCTATCTCTCTCTCTCTCTCTCTCTCTCTCTTTCTTGAAGCAAGCGAGCTTTCGTCTGGAGCTGCCAGACATCCTCGGGCTGGGAAGCTGAGGGTGGACTGATCTTGAAGCGGTTGTTGTTGTTGTTGGAGTATTAAGCTGGCTTTATGCCAGCACGGGCTTTAGCTAATGTAGCAGCCGTAGGTCATTTGAATTATTTTTTAGATGCATTGGTGATTTAAGGATATGAGGCGATCTTTTTATTTATGATTTCTATGGAATGTGCAGGTGGAATGGTATGGATTTTCAAAGGTGAAAGGAAAGAAAAGTGAATAGGCAAGGTTACAAAGCCCTTTAAACCCTAAGGTACCCATTAGTAGAAGATAAAGATCGATAGTAGCGAGTCCTGGCGAGTCAGAGATAGCCAGTAATGAAATCGAAAAATTTATAGTCGTAGAAAAACGGAAAAAAAAAAGCGCAACTCTATGGAGTTCAAGTACCATATTTCACTTTACGAGAAAAAAAAAAAAAAGCAGAGAGCGTCGATCGTTTAGCAATAGGGAACGACGAAGGAAAAACGAATATATCAGTTTTAGAAACAGGATAACAAAAATAAGCGACAGCTTAAGCGGTAGTTAGAGTGACAGTTGAAATATTCGGTCGTTAGACGTGAGGCGGCCTAAAAACGGAGGGGAAAGGATGATTGTTTAGTAAAAGAAAAAGCAGTTAATGCTATAACAGCACTTTTCATGTAGCTGCGATCTTTATATTTGAGATCTGTATCTGAAATCTTCTAACAGGAGGTCATCTGGGAGACTGATCTCTAGGTCCAACAGAGCGTGGACGAGCTCAGAGAACAGCTGATGACCACTGCCACTGTCGTTGTTAAAGATGGCTCTATTTAAAAAAGCCTCAAACTCCTCGTAGGTGGTCAGGCAGGAACTTTCTGATTTGATATTCTACGAGGAAGTATTCGTTTCCGACGCTTGAAGTTCTGTATTCTTGTTTGCAGGTCTGAGTTTCGCTGTTTTGCTTAGCTACAAACTCCTCAGTTTGTGTTCCTGCTTCTTTATACAAAACAGGAGCTACACGTCGGTCTCGGTCTGCATCTCTTCTTCAACTGCGTCTTCTGTCTGGGGTTCCTGCTTCGGCACGAGCAGGAATCGACGTCTTCGGCGATGCAGGGGTTAGGGGGTAACTGAGGGGTGGGGGGAGTAGGGGGAGGAGGTAGAGGGGCGGGAGTTTGGCGATACGGAGAGGATGAGGGGGTGGGGATGATGTAATGCCGGGATCGAGGAGGTTGGGAGCAAGGTTGGGTGGTTTGCGGTACAGGAGGTAGGTTCGTTCTAGGATCGAACCTGGGGTTGCTGGGAGGTTTCCTAGGTCGGTGATGGTTGCCGAGGTCTTGCAGGTGGAGGAGGGATGCCCTTCGCCTTCCAAATCCTCTGCAGTCTGACTGGGCATCCTTAAACCAAGCATGATGTTGCTGGCTGCAGTTAGGGCATCGGGCAACTGTGTGGCCCTTTTCCTTGTAACTTTTTCAAGCACACTTCTGTCTCGTGTTTCGCACTGCACACATCCACAGATGTGTTTTCTGATTACATTCGTTCTTGTGGTGTCCATACCTCTGACACTTGAAGCATCTCAGAGGCTCTGGTACGAAGGCTTCTGTCTCGTAAGTGCCAAGAATCCCAAGGCTGACCCTGGCTGGAATTTTGGCCCTTGAAGGTCGCTTCTATCTTAAGAGTTTCCTGTCCAATCTTTTGCAGTACATCTCTTGGCCTTCCATGATGTTGGGAACCTCGAGGACTCTTTCGATAGTTATGTATTTGGGGACTTTGCATATCATCCCCTTGCTTATTTTTGAAGCAGGATCAAGAAGGTGGCACAGGTTGTCTTTCCTCAGTAGTTCAGCAGCTTTTTGGCTCCTTGGGAGTAATTATGAATTCTCCCCTTAAATTCGGTCTGGCTATGAGGTTGGCTTCTGGATATTTTTTCTCGAGGCCTGACTGCAGGCATATGAAAGTCTGGCCCTCGATAACAACAGCTTTGAACTTGGGAAGTGCCGGAAATTCCGCAAAACTCGCCGTATCGGGTGCCGATGTCGTAGGGAGCAGGTTATTATGGTCGAAATCGGTGGTACAATCTTCTTCTGTTTCTCTTCTTCTTCCTTACGGTGGCGAAAGCCTTGCTCGTCCTCCAAGGGCGGGTCCTCCCTGGGATTACCGGGCGACAGGGGTCTCTTAGAGGCCATACTTGTCAAAATTGTAGGTTTAAAATGACGAGAGTTACGTACCGCCGCCTGCACGAAAATACGTAACCTGCGCGCTTGAAGCGGTGTCCGTCCTCCGTTTATATTTGGAGTGACAGCAGGGGAACCGCCCCCCCATGCTGATTCACTATGGCTGGTGGCGGTAGGTCTTCGTTTTCATTGGTGGCTTGAACCGGGTCTCAAGCCACTTTCCATGCGTTGATGGTTCGATACTGTAAGTCCTGCAGCCGCCTAGACCTCCTTAGCGGCGCGGTTACGTCGATGGGCGTTTCGCTATGCTGCGGGACGTCCACGGCTAACTTGATTATGATTGGCTGCGGGAGTATCTCGTTCAGGGGGCGTCGTCTTCCGTGGAGTTGTCGTGCTCGGTGGTGTCATTGTTGGTGGCAGGTCTTCTCATACTCGTAGGGAGGAGAAATTCTTCCTGCGTCGTATTTAGTGTAGGTCTTACTTGCTGGATGAGAAGCGCCTCCAGCAGGCGTAAAACCGACGGGCATCAGGGGCCTTCCCGATGATCTTCGTGGTTTTTTTTTTTGGATGATCACATCCCGGGAGATGGCCTCTTGATGTTTGGTGCGTGCGTGATTTTTGATAGCCCCCCTCTTGGGCGTGGCACGAGAGTCTCTTCGACAGGCGCATGGTAGCATACCAACGTAGGCGCCGCTGCAACCGCGGACTGGGCATGTATACTGGTACACCACATGCGTCTGCTTCAGGGGGTCTCGTACCTGTGGAGAGGGGTTATTTTTCATAATTAGGTCGCGCGTCCTCCGATTCTGGTAGTAGATAATTTAGGTCGATATTTTTGGTGTCGTCGGTCGGGGATACATTTTCAGAAATAATTTTCTTGACTGAGTCCTCTTCTTCACGGTAATGTGAGCTCATGAAGGCTTTATAATACAGCTTGATATTTCCTGGGGCGTGGTTGCGGGCTCTCACTACCGTACCATTTCTCCAGGGCTGTAACGGACTTCTCTGCTTATTAATTTATTTGAATACCCCGTTATTTACGAGTACTTGGGAGGCGCGGTCGAGTTCCTGATGAGTGTCCTGCCAGGTCGAGCAGTGGGAGAGGGCTCTCCTGACGAAGGCCTTGACGGTCGTGCTTTTGAATCTGGCGGGGCACTCGCTGTCACCATTGAGGCAAAGTCCTAGGTTGGTTTTCTTTGTGTAGACGGAAGTTACGGAGGCCGTCTTCCGTCTTACTCACAAGGGACGTCGAGGAAGGGGAGCCGATCGTCGGTGCTGTATTCAACAGTGTAATTCAGCACTGCTGACTGCTGAAATGCCTGACGGAGGGCTTCTACCTCATTCTCGGCGTCGACTTGAACAAAGATGTCGTCGATATATCGTCCATATCTGCGGGGTTGCTGCATCCTAGCGAAGACGGCGTTCCTCACGGTTCCCATGTAAAAGTTAGCGAAGATACCACCAGTGGGGAGCCCATCGCTACGCCGTCCTTTTGGCGGTACATCTGTCCTCTGGTATTCAAATAAATTAATAAGCAGAGAGTCCGTACAGCCCTGGAGAAATGGTACGGTAGTGAGAGCCCGCAACCACGCCCCCAGGATAATATCAAGCTGTATTATAAAGCCTTCATGAGCTCACATTACCGTGAAGAAGAGGACTCAGTCAAGAAAATTATTCTGAAAATGTATCCCCGACCGACGACACCAAAAATATCGACCTAATTATCTACTACCAGAACGGAGGACGCGCGACCTAATTATGAAAAATAACCCCTCTCCACAGGTACGAGACCCCCTGAAGCAGACGCATGTGGTGTACCAGTATACATGCCCCAGTCCGCGGTTGCAGCGGCGCCTACGTTGGTATGACTACCATGCGCCTGTCGAAGAGACTCTCGTGCCACGCCCAAGAGGGGGCTATCAAAAATCACGCACGCACCAAACATCAAGAGGCCATCTCCCGGATTGGGTCATCAAAACACGAAGATCATCGGGAAGGCCCTGAGCCCGTCGGTTACGCCTGTGGAGGCGCTCTCATCCAGCAGTAAGACCTACACTAAATACAACGCAGGAAGAATTTCTCCTCCCTACGAGTATGAGAAGACCTGCCACCAACAATGACACCACCGAGCACGACAACTCCACGGAAGACGACGCCCCCGAACGAGATACTCCCCGCAGCCAATCATAATCAAGTTAGCCTGACGTCCCGCCGCATAAGCGAAAACGCCCATCGACGTAACCGCGCCGCTAAGAGGTCTAGGCGGCTGCAGGACTTACAGTATCGGAAACCATCAACGCATGGAAAGTGGCTCGAGACCCGTTCAAGCCACCAATGAAAACGAAGAACTACGCCACCAGCCAATAGTAGATCAGCATGGGGCGGTTCCCCTGCTGTCAACTCCAAATATAAACGAGGACGGACACCGCTTCAAGATCAGTCCACCCTCAGCTTCCAGCCCGAGGATGTCGGTGGCAGCTCCAGACGAAAGCTCGCTTGCTTCAAGAAAGAGAGAGAGAGAGAGAGAGAGAGAGAGAGAGAGAGACATATATATATATAATCGTTAATGACTTTGATACTATGGTATCATAGTTTATCTGTAAAATTCAAATATATACACCAATTTTTGGCTCTGTATTTGATCATGACCTCCATAGGCGCTCTACTAGCCTGTCTAAGTAGCACGGAAAAAGCCGCTATTCGGAAAATAGAGAAGAATCTCTACAAGGTGTAACTGCTGCTGAAGTAGCCATTACTTTTAATAAAGTATATTATTATTATTATTATTATTTATTATTATTATTATTATTATTATTATTATTATTATTGTTATTATTATTATTATTATTTCAGATGCAATTATTAGAATATGCATATTTTCAGCTCAAATATTATTATTATTATTTTTTTTTTTGCTCTATCACAGTCCTCCAATTGATGATGTGGTATTTATAGTGTGGGGTTCGGGTATTACTTATTATTATTATTATTATTATTATTATTATTATTATTATTATTATTATTATTATTATTATTATTATTATTATTTTTATTATTATTACTGATGAATTAGTAGAATTTGAATATGTTCAGCTTAATTTTTTTTCGTTTATCACAGTCCTCCAATTCGACTGTTACAACTGAATTATTTACTCTCTCTCCTGGGTGGTATTTATAGTGTGGGGTTCCGGGTTGCATCCTGGCTCCTTAGGAGTCTATCACTTTTCTACTATGTGTGCCGTTTCTAAGATCACTACTCTTCTGCATGAGTCTTGGAGCTACTTCAGCAAAAATCTATTTTTTTTTTGTTTTTCCAGATTCCTTTTCAAGGATCTTGGGTGATCGGTGCCTAGTGTTTCCTATGATTAATGGGTGCAATTTCCACTGGCATATCCCATATCCTTCTTATTTCTATTTTCCGGCCGTGATACTTAAACATTTTTTCCCTCTCTTTCTCTTCAACTCTGGTGTCCCATGGTATTGCGACATCAATGAGTGATACTTTCTTGATATTGTCAATCAACGTCGCGTCTGGTCTATTTTCACGTATCACCCTATCTGTTCTGATACCATAGTCCTAGAGGATCTTAGCCTGATCGTTTTCTATCACTCCTTCGGGTTGGTGCTCGTACCACTTACTACTGCAAGGTAGCTGTTGTTTCTTGCACAGGCTCCAGTGGATGGCTTTTACTATTAAATCATGCGTCTTTTTGTACTGGTTCTGTGCAAGTACCGGACATTCGCTTGCTATTTGGTTTATTGTTTCATTTTTCGTATTGCACTTCCTACATATGGGAGAGATGTTATTTCCATCTATTTTCTTTTCCTTTGAACATATCTGGTTCTTATGGCCTGATATTGTGCCGCTGTATTATTCCTTCAGTTTTCCAGTTTCCTTCTTGAGCTCGTCCCCTCGTGTAGGACCATTGCCATGGTTCCCTCTCGGCTGGGCTAAGTTTTTTAGTTCTGTCTCATGTATTGTCCGTCCATTGGTTTGTTTTACCATTCCTCTGTTCTGTTTGTCATTGTCCTGTCTGTATATTTCTGGGTCTTCGTCTACTTTTATCAGTCCTTCTTCCCATGCACTCTTGAGCCACTCGTCTTCACTGGTTTTCAGATATTGCCACAGTGCTCTGTTCTCGATGTTGACGCAGTCCTCTATGCTTAGTAGTCCTCTCCCTCCTTCCTTTCGTGTTATGTATAGTCTGTCGGTATTTGCTCTTGGGTGTAGTGCTTTGTGTATTGTCATATGTTTCCTAATTGTTATTATTATTATTATTATTATTATTATTATTGTTATTATTATTACTGATGAATTAGTAGAATTTAAATATATTCAGCTCAAACATTATTATTATTATTATTTTTTTTTTTTTTTTTGCTCTACTCACAGTCCTCCAATTCGACTGGTGATATATATAGTGTTTTCCGGTTGCATCTGCCTCCTTAGGAGTCCATCACTTTTCTTACTATGTGTGCCGTTTCTAGGATCACACCTTCTGCATGAGTCCTGGAGCTACTTCAGCCTCTAGTTTTTCTAGATTCCTTTTCAGGATCTTGGGATCGTGCCTAGTGCTCCTATGATTATGGGTACGATTTCCACTGGCATATCCCATATCCTTCTTATTTCTATTTTCAGATCTTGATACTTATCCATTTTTTTTTCCCTCTCTTTCTCTTCAACTCTGGTGTCCCATGGTATTGCGACATCAATGAGTGATACTTTCTTCTTGACTTTGTCAATCAACGTCACGTCTGGTCTGTTTGCACGTATCACCCTATCCGTTCTGATACCATAGTCCCAGAGGATCTTTGCTGATCGTTTTCTACTATCACTCCCTCAGGTTGGTGCTCGTACCACTTATTACTGCAAGGTAGCTGATGTTTCTTGCACAGGCTCCAGTGGAGGGCTTTTGCCACTGAATCATGCATCTTTTTGTACTGGTTCTGTGCGGTGCCGGCATTCGCTGCTATGTGGTTTTATGGTTTCATTTTTCGTATTGCACTTCCTACATATGGGAGAGATGTTATTTCCGTCTATCGTTCTTTGAACATATCTGGTTCTTAGGGTCCTGATCTTGTGCCGCTGTTTATCATTCCTTATCAGGTTTTCCTTCTTTAGCGCTCCCCTCCCCTGTTAGCCATTGCCATGTGTCATCGCTGGCTAGTTCTTTAGTCTGTCTCATGTATTGTCCGTGCATTGGTTTGTTGTGCCAGTCCTCTGTTCTGTCTGTCATTCTCCTCTCTGTATATTTCTGGGTCTTCGTCTACTTTTATTAGTCCTTCTTCCCATGCACTCTTTAGCCACTCGTCTTCACTAGTTTTCAGATATTGCCCCAGTGCTCTGTTCTCAATGTTGACGCAGTCCTCTATACTTAGTAAGTCCTCTCCCTCCTTCCTTTCGTGTTATGTATAGTCTGTCCGTATTTGCTCTTGGGTGTAGTGCTTTGTGTATTGTCATATGTTTCCTGGTTTTCTGAGCTATGCTGCGGAGTTCTGCCTTCGTCCATTCCACTATTCCTGCGCTGTATCTGATTACTGGCACTGCCCATGTGTTTATGGCTTTTATCATATTTCCGGCTTTGAGTTTTGACTTGAGTATCGCCTTGATTCTCTGCGTGTATTCTTTCCTGATCGTGTCCTTCATCTATTGGTTGTTTTATATCCCCTCCTTCCATTATTCCCAGGTCTTTGTCTCATGGTTTTCATCTATGTGTTTGATGTTGCTCCCATCTGGTAGCTTTATCCCTTCAGTTCTCGTTACTTTGCCTTTTTTATGTTGACTAAGGCGCATTTTTTCTATTCCAAACTCCATCCTGATGTCCCCCAGATACAATCCTTACAGTCTGGATAAGGTATCTGTTTTCCTTGATGCTCTTACCATACAGCTGATGTCGTCCATTATTATTATTATTCATTATTATTATTAATTACAGATGAATTAGTAGAATATGAATATTTTTCAGCTCATATATTATTATTATTATATTATTATTTATTATTATTATTTATTATTATTATTATTATTATTATTATTATTATTTCAAGATGACTTATTAGAATATGCATATTTTCAGCTCAAATATTATTATTATTATTATTATTGGGGGGTTTTTTGCTCTATCACAGTCTCCAATTCGATGGGTGGATTTTATAGTGTGGGGTTCCGGTATTATTATTATTATTATTATTATATTATATATATTATTATTATTATTATTATTATTATTATATTATATTATTATTTTTATATTATTACTGATGAATTAGTAGAATTTGAATATGCTTCAGCTTAATTTTTTTCTCGTCTTATCAACCAGTCCTCCAATTCGACTGTTACAACTGAATTATTTACTCTCTCTCCTGGGTGGTATTTATAGTGTGGGGTTCCGGGTTGCATCCTGGCTCCTTAGGAGTCTATCACTTTTCTTACTATGTGTGCCGTTTCTAGGATCACACTCTTCTGCATGAGTCTTGGAGCTACTTCAGCCTCTAGTTTTTCCAGATTCCTTTTCAAGGATCTTGGGATCGTGCCTAGTGTTCCTATGATTATGGGTGCAATTTCCACTGGCATACCCGTATCCTTATTTCTATTTTCCGGCCGTGATACTTAAACATTTTTTATTCCCGTCTCTTTTCTTTCTTCTGTCAACTCTGGTGTCCCATGGTATTGCGACATCAATGAGTGATACTTTCTTGATATTGTCAATCAACGTCGCGTCTGGTCTATTTTCACGTATCACCCTATCTGTTCTGATACCATAGTCCTAGAGGATCTTAGCCTGATCGTTTTCTATCACTCCTTCGGGTTGGTGCTCGTACCACTTACTACTGCAAGGTAGCTGTTGTTTCTTGCACAGGCTCCAGTGGATGGCTTTTACTATTAAATCATGCGTCTTTTTGTACTGGTTCTGTGCAAGTACCGGACATTCGCTTGCTATTTGGTTTATTGTTTCATTTTTCGTATTGCACTTCCTACATATGGGAGAGATGTTATTTCCATCTATCTTTCTTTGAACATATCTGGTTCTTATGGCCTGATCTTGTGCCGCTGTTATTATTCCTTCAGTTTCCTTCTTGAGCTCTCCCCTCTGTAGACATTGCCATGTCTCATCGCTGGCTAGTTTTTTAGTCTGTCTCATGTATTGTCCGTGCATTGGTTTGTTTTACCATTCTCTGTTCTGTTTGTCATTGTCACTGTCTGTATATTTCTGGGTCTTCGTTCTACTTTTATCAGTCCTTCTTCCCATACACTCTTGAGCCACTCGTCTTCACTGGTTTCCAGATATTGCCACAGTGCTCTGTTTCTCGATGTTGACGCAGTCATCTATGCTTAGTAGTCCTCTCCCTCCTTCCTTTCGTGTTATGTAGTCTGTCGGTATTTGCTCTTGGGTGTGGTGCTTTGTGTATTGTCATATGTTTCCTAATTGTTATTATTATTATTATTATATTATTCTTATTATTGTTATTATTATTACTGATGAATTAGTAGAATTTAAATATATTCAGCTTAAACATTTTTATTATTATTTTATTTGTTTTTTTTTTTTTTTTGCTCTATCACAGTCCTCCAATTCGACTGGGTGATATTTATAGTGTGGGGTTCCGGGTTGCATCCTGCCTCCTAGGAGTCCATCACTTTTCTTACTATGTGTGCCGTTTCTAGGATCACACTCTTCTGCATGAGTCCTGGAGCTACTTCAGCCTCTAGTTTTTTCTAGATTCCTTTTCAGGGATCTTGGGATCGTGCCTAGTGCTCCTATGATTATGGGTACGATTTCCACTGGCATATCCCATATCCTTCTTATTTCTATTTTCAGATCTTTATACTTATCCATTTTTTTCCCTCTCTTTCTCTTCAAATTTGGTGTCCCATGGTATTGCGACATCAATGAGTGATACTTTCTTCTTGACTTTGTCAATCAACGTCACGTCTGGTCTGTTTGCACGTATCACCCTATCCGTTCTGATACCATAGTCCCAGAGGATCTTTGCCTGATCGTTTTCTCTCACTCCTTCAGGTTGGTGCTCGTACCACTTATCACTGCAAGGTAGCTGATGTTTCTTGCACAGGCTCCAGTGGAGGGCTTTTGCCACTGAATCATGCCTCTTTTTGTACTGGTTCTTGTGCAAGTGCCGGGCATTCGCTTGCTATGTGATTTATGGTTTTCATTTTTCGTATTGCACTTCCTACATTATGGGAGAGATGTTATTTCCGTCTATCGTTCTTTGAAATATATCTGGTTCTTAGGGCCTGATCTTGTGCCGCTGTTATCATTCCTTCAGTTTTCCTTCTTTAGCTCTCCCCTCTGTAGCCATTGCCAATTGTCATCGCTGGCTAGTTCTTTAGTCTGTCTCATGTATTGTCCGTGCATTGGTTTGTTGTGCCAGTCCTCTGTTCTGTCTGTCATTCTCCTGTCTCTGTATATTTTTTCTGGGTCTTCGTCTACTTTTATTATCCTTCTTTCCCATGCACTCTTTAGCCACTCGTCTTCACTGGTTTTCAGATATTGCCCCAGTGCTCTGTTCTCAATGTTGACGCAGTCCTCTATACTTAGTAGTCCTCTCCCTCCTTCCTTTCGTGTTATGTATAGTCTGTCCGTATTTGCTCTTGGGTGTAGTGCTTTGTGTATTGTCATATGTTTCCTGGTTTTTCTGATCTATGCTGCAGAGTTCTGCCTTCGTCCATTCCACTATTCCTGCGCTGTATCTGATTACTGGCACTGCCCATGTGTTTATGGCTTTTATCATATTTCCTCCATTGAGTTTTGACTTGAGTATCGCCTTGAGTCTCTGCATGTATTCTTTCCTGATCGTGTCCTTCATCTCTTGGTGTTTTATATCCCTCCTTCCATTATTCCCAGGTATTTGTATCCTGTCTCATCTATGTGTTTGATGTTTTTTTCTCCCATCTGGTAGCTTTATATCCCTTCATTCTCGTTACTTTGCCTTTTTGTATGTTGACTAAGGCGCATTTTTTCTATTCCAAACTCCATCCTGATGTCCCCAGATACAATCCTTACAGTCTGGATTAGGGTATCTATTTCCTTGATGCTCTTACCATACAGCTTGATGTCGTCCATGAACATCAGATGGTTGATTCTGTTGCCTCTTTTCTTGAGTTGGTACCCGGCATCCATCTTCTGTAGTACTTTTGTTCATGGGTGAATTCATGGGGCTTACTTACGCTAAGAGGCTAGTGGGGACAGTGAGTCCCCCTGGAAGATCCCTCTCTGATATTAACCTGCTCGTCTTATTCCAGAGCTTGTAAGTATTGTATTCCAGTTGTGCATGTATTTTTGAGGAAGCTGATGGTGTTTTCCTCTGCCCCATATATTTTCAGGCATTCTATTAGCCATGTGTGTGGTATCATGTCGAAGGCTTTCTTATAGTCGATCCATGCCATACTTAGGTTTGTTTTGTTTTCCTTCTCCTACTGTTCTTCATTACCATTTTGTCTATCAGGAGCTGGTCCTTTGTGCCCCTACACTTCCTTCTGCAGCCTTTCTGTTGGTTGGGGATGGTGTTTGTCTCCTCTAGGTAGTTGTATAGCCTTTCACTGATGATACCTGTTAGTAACTTCCACATTATTGGTAGGCAGGTGATAGGCCTGTAGTTACTGGCTATATTTCCCTTACTCTTGTCTTTTTGTACTAAGGATGTTCTTCCGTGGTCATCCATTTGGGTGCTTGGTGATTTGTGATACAATGCTGGAGCTGTTCTGCTATTCGTGGGTGTAGGGCCTTGAAGTTTTTGAGCCAGTATCCATGGACTTCATCGGGACCTGGGGCTTTCCAGTTTGGCATTTTCTTTAGTTAGGGTGTCTGACTGTGTCTGTCGTGGATGTCTGTGAATCTTTGTTTTATTCTCCTGTTTCTTCTTCCTTGACTTCCTGGAGCCATGTTGAACATGTTTGTTGTGTGATACCGGGTTGCTCCATATGTTTTCCCAGAGTCTCTTACTTATTATTATTATTATTATTATTATTATTATTATTATTATTATTATTATTATTACAGAAGAATTAGTAGAATATGAATATGTTCGCTCAAACAGTGTTATTATTATTACTAGTAGTAGTAGTGGTAGTAGTAGTTAGTAGTAGTAGCAGTAGCATAGGAATATGAGTATCATTATTATCATCATTATCATAAATCATAAGGATTCATTATCATTTTCATGATAAGGATGGTTCCAATAGCATTGTTCTCTTCATCATCATCATCATTATTTTCTCATTATACAGGGATGAATCCACCATTTTTATCATCATTTTATCATTATCCAGGGATGACCCCAGCGTCTCTATCATCATCATCATTATCATCACCACCACCATTTTCTTGAACTAGAATGACGAAATCCAAAGGAAACGCTAAATATTTGCGAGCAAACAGATGGTCACCGGCCACTCGGTGATTACTCTTTTCATTATACGATTCTTAGCAAATAAAGGGTTCTCTCTCTCTCTCTCTCTCTCTCTCTCTCTCTCTCTCACACACACACACACACACACACAAACACACTTACAATGTCAACTTTCTGTATCTCACCGAATAGCAATAAAGCCTACGATAAAAGTTCTGAATATCTACCTCTCTCTCTCTCTCTCTCTCTCTCTCTCTCTCTCTCCTCTCTTCTCCTCTTCCACTATTCTTTATAACTGCCCCTTTGTTAGTTCTTGTTGTAGTGCGCCATAAGAAAGGATTCCCTCACAACTCATGAATAATAATATTATTATTAATGATAATAATAGTAATAATAATACATAATAATAATAATAAATAATAATAATAGCTTAGTTGTTCCGATATTTGATATTTATCGATAACATTTACCTGTCATCTAAGAACGGGTTCAAAATATTCATCAGTCAGCAAAAGGAACTTTGTATTTAATGAGTACATCTATATATATATATATATATATATATATATATATTAATATATTATATTATATACATATAATTTTAGTGTTGTACTTATCGTTATACAGTCGCAGTTTTTCTTAATGCCAAATGTCTGTGTGTACTGTGGGTGCACAACATGTATTAATATTTCATGTTTACAAATATAAATGAATTTGAATGTACGTACTTATTATGTTTTGGAAAAATACAGCTACTTTGTCCCACATAACCGACATTTAGAATACCCGTGATCTATGATATGTCTTTACTTTAAAAGGACTTATTTTATTTAGGATTAAAATCATAATATTTGTTTTTCAAAAGAGTTCGTGAATACCCAGGATACTTCCGACTTTCCCTGTTCAAGTCTTATCGAGACCTTTACCTATTTGTACCCTAAGGAGAAGTTTCACCCTTTAAGAAAGTAGGTCCTTTCTCAAGAACTCCAATTACGCTTGTAAAACGAAATCTGGATTATACGGTAACAAACTTTTCAAACTTAACCGTATACAACCACTTCTGAGGTAGTTTTGTGTTGTGTGTGTGTGTGTGTGTTTGTGTGTATTGTGTGTATGTGTGTGTATGTGTGTTTTCGGTCTCCTATTACAAGCCAAAAAAACTTTGAAATCAATCGGTTTTATTCACTCTTAAACTTTTAGATTTTCTTTCCGTATTCTGTTCCTATTTGCAAGAGAGTTCTACTTGCTTCTCAGCTCTCTCTCTCTCTCTCTCTCTCTCTCTCTCTCTCTCTCTCTCTCTCTCTCTCTCTCTCTCCAACAGTTTTTATGTTTTTTTTTGTTTTGATGTAATACCTACAGACACTCATGTGAATATATATATATATATATATATATATATATATAGATATATATATATAAAAATATATATATATATGTGTGTGTGTGTGTGTGTAAAATATAAGAGAGAGAGAAAGAGAGAGAGTGTGTGTATGCTCTGCATTTTGTCAGGGACCTCGTGGGTGGACCCGTATAAATTTTCTCAAGAATTTTCGCCCTCCCGAATAATTATCCGAAATAAATGGCCGTTACCCACAGCAGTGAATCGAATTAGGCGTCCGGGTTAATCAGCGCTTTCAAAGCGGCTCCCCCCCCCCCCCCACCCCAACCCCACCCCTACCCCTACCCCTACCCCAGAGCCCGTCCCGTGACCGGATCCGATTAAAATCCGGACCCGTAGCCGCGTGTCGTGAACTCAGCTCTATTTTTGTTTGCATTTCGTAATTGGTGGAAAATTGAGGAGAGCATCCTATAAATTTGTAGAGAAGGTGTCATTTGCCCTGTGTCATAGGGGAGGAGGGTTTCTTCATCTTCATAATTAATGAAGAAGAAGCGCAAGAATATTGCTTTGTGGTGGTTTACATATTTATTATTTTTCCCCTTTTTTATTCAGTCGGGGCTTTTAAGGAAATTATTCACTAGGGTTGCAAATACAGTAAAGTCGTCGTATGCTGCTTTTTTTTTGGGGGGGGGGGCTGGGGGGGCGCCAGTTTAGGGTCGTTTTGGGTGTCGGTCTCTCTCTCTCTCTCTCTCTCTCTCTCTCTCTCTCTCTCTCTCATGTGAAGGAAAATTTATTTTTGAGGACTCTTGTAAAATATAAATATGCACGTATAAATATATGAAAAGCTAAGAGCTCTCTCTCTCTCTCTCTCTCTCTCTCTCTCTCTCTCTCTCTTGTGTTAATAAAAATATTCTTCTTTAGGACTTTTGTAAAATATATAGAAGTATAAATATGTGAAGAGCTAAGAGCTCTCTCTCTCTCTCTCTCTCTCTCCTCTCTCCGTCTCCCTCCTCTCTCTTCTCTTCTCTCTCTCTGCTTGATGGAAGAGTGCTCCCATAGCACTATTAGTAAGCTGACGTTCACAGTACGGTACAAAGTCGAAATAATAATAATAATAATAATAATAATAATAATAATAATAATAATAATAATAATAATAATAATAATAATAATAATGGGAAGATGAAAGTAATATTTAAAAAAAAGATGGATTTACTTATACATCGCAATGACTAATATCGACAAATATGTACATAGTTTTATGAATCAAGTGTCAGAGTATTATATCAATGGCCCTGCTATTGTGGCATGATAGACACATGATGTCACAAGATTAATATGGATAACTTAAGGTTTTCGATTACTTGGTGGGTTAAGGTGCGTCCACACGGTCGAACAATGTCTGACGGTCAAACATTGTTACCATATCTTAGGCGAAGCAGGATGACGTCATAAGCGTTGAAACGATGGAAGTAGATCTGGCAACAAACAGTGGTACCAGATGAGGTGGTATACCTTGCTTTTACTCTGCTCACAAGGCAAAGACCGCCAAACAATTGTTAATTGGTAACAATGTTTGTCCGTCGGACATTGTTCGACCGTGTGGACACACCTTAAGCCTACAAACTTCTTTGTCGTTGTTATTGTTGGGGGGGGAGGGGTGATCTGAAAAAGGTGTTCCGCATCTAGTTAACGACACTTGAATTCTAGAATAGGATATCTATGACTTATTTATGAGAATGTAAATTAAGAAATAAATAATGTACATGTTAAGCAGTACAGAATAGTCATTTAAAAAAAAAATATAGCGTATTTATTTTAATTGTCGATGGCGAAACAACGCGTTATTTGTCTGTAGATTTTAGGAAGCACCCATATTAAGCTGGAGGTCGAATCGTGCCTTGTTAGTTAAGGAAATTGCAGTATATCCATACAAAGATCAAGAGAGAATGTTAGCGGAGGGAGAGAAAAATTCTTTGTCAACTTTTTTTGTTTCTGTTTTAGGGAGAAGCAAAGATAGGCAAGTGAGAGGGATGGGGGTGGGGGGGGGGGGGGAAGGGAGGGGGGGGAGGGGGAAGGCTGTAATTACGCGGCGGTTGGGTAATGACAACCTTTGACATAGAAAATGATCATAGCGTGTATGTTGGGGAGTCAAGCTTGATTGAATCAAATGCTTAATTAAGTCATTTATTTATTTGTTTATTTATTTATGTTTGTTTACTTGTTATTGTAAATTTTTGTAACTTCTAACCTATTCCTGCATTTTACTCATATTCTGAAAGGTTTTATTTTTTTAGATGAGGAAACTGGGAGTTAATCAATATTTGAATCAATATTTGCAATACTTCATACACGGACAAAATTTCATTACGAGACAAACGGGTAACCTTGCTTATGGTAAACCTCTTCAAAGCTGCATTCGCTTTAAAATCTGCGTTACTTAACTTTGTGATCAACTCTGATTTACTTTCATAACGGCAAAATGTTTGAGCAAACTTTTGCCAAACTCGTTAACTTTGTAAGAGATTCCGTATTGAAACTTGCTGCTCATATAGGAAACAGTTTTCAAAAAATAATGATACATTCCCCGTAGGGGGCTAGCGCCCCCTCAATACACCTCATGCGGAGCAATGTAAGGTTTTTACAGCGTCTTTTTGCCCCTAGCTCCGACCCCTTTCATTTTTTTTTTACTGTGCCTCCTTTCATATTCTCTTTCTGCCATCTTACTTTCCACCCTCTCCTGACAATTGATTCATAGTGCAACTACGAGGTTATCTTCCTTTTACACCTTCCAATACTTTTTATTGTCAATTTCCGTTTCAGCGCTGAATGACCTGATAGGTCCTAGTGCTTGCCCATTGGCCTAAATTCTGCATTCTCTCTGTCTGTCTGTCGGTAAAATGT
>NC_061104.1:47570427-47580427 GCF_015104395.2 Macrobrachium nipponense | reverse complement strand
TCCTTCATCGGATTTTGTTTCCATCCTACCACATCGATCGTGGGTTTGAGACAAGGTCTCCCTTAGGGGGTTAGTGCCGTCAGTGCACCTCACACCGTGCACTGTAGGTATTACTTGAGCTTCTTTGCAGCGTCTTTCGGGCCCCTAGCTGTGCAACTCCTTTCATTCCTTTTACTATACCTCCTTCCCTATTCTTGTTCTATTTTACTTTCCTCAACTCTCTCCCAACAGTTGATTCATAGTGCATCTGGGAGGTTTTCCTACTGTTACACCTTTCAAACCTTTTACTCTCAGTTTCTCTATAAGCTCTGAATGACCTCCTAGGTCCCAGCGCGTGGCCTTCGGCCTAAATTGTATTTTCCATTCCAAAGATGATAACGAAAAGGATAATGGAAAGATGATGATTATTACGTTCTCTCTCTCTCTCTCTCTCTCTCTCTCTCTCTCTCTCTCTCTCTCTCTCTCTCTCTCTCCTTCTTCATTCATTTCTTTTACAGTAATTCTCCGATTTTGTCGGGGGTTTGGGGTTGGGGTTGGGGTGTGGGGGAGGGGGTAGAGGCGCCATTTAAATGAGATCCTAATGGGTCTTACAGAATTAATAGCCTGTCATTTAAAAGTTAATGAGGCCTGGTCATTCTTTCATGCAATGCACTCTCGTTGCATTTTCACGGCGAGCTAATATTCCGAAGTATTTTAAAGCTTCCGCAGCTAATATCTGTCCCGAATTATGTTTGCTTGGTTGCTTGCGCGCACACAACAGAATGCTAAATGCCACCGCGCTTTGCTCATTGTAAGTGTGTGTGTGTGTGTGTGTGTGTGTGTGTGTGTGATTGTACCTCTCCAGAACTGAAACATCTCATTAATGTAATTTAGCAGTTTTAAAGTTGAAGGAGTTATACATTTCTTACATTTCTTGAGTTCATTGTAATCTTTAATTGGCGTATTTTTTAATCGACTAAAATCATGAGAATATTTGCCGCGTTGACTGAGAGAATAGCATCTTGAGTTTGCAGCCCTCGTATAAATTTTAAAATTGTGTAAGCATACGTACAACCGTTATATAGACATATTTTAGCATGGGTTGTATAAGCAAAGCATTGTCATAAAAGACGGTACGCGAGAATTGATCATTATTTGATATAACGTGATCCATTGGTACGATGAGTTATTTTAAGGCCATACGATGAATAACCAGCAAAGGGATGAATAATGAAATTAAATGCTTTTTGATACCTTGAATAGAGAACGAATCCCATAGGGGGCTTAGTGCCGTCAGTGCGACTCACACGGTGCACTGTAGGCTTTACTTAAGATTCTTCGTAGCTTCCCATCTGCCACTAGCTGCAACCCCTTTCATTGCTTTTACTGTAACTCCATATACATTCTCCTCCTTCCATCTCGCTAGCCGCCATCTCATAACAATTGTTTTATAGTTTAGTTACGAGGTTTTCCTCCTGTTACACCTTTGTAACCTTTCGACTTTCAATTTCCCCTTTCAGTGCTGAATGAATTCATATGGTCACAGCACTTGGCCTTTGCTTAAATTTTAAATACCAGTTATTCCCTATGATTTTATATATTCAGATGTACAGTTAAAAATTCTACCGCGAGGATGATTTTCCTTTCAGCCTGAAATGACTTCATTGGTCCCAGCGCTTGGCCTTTGCCCTAAATCCTATATTCCATTCCATATAGATTTAATACTTTGCCTGTCGTTATGCACCGAATATAAAAAACCTAGAGAATATTAAATTTAAACAAGTGCGATCCGACCTCCAGCTTACTCGGGACACGTGCAAGAGTTTCCCTCACGCATAAGTTGTAAACATTATATTCCTAACTTAACGTAAATTAAAGCGTGCTGAAATCTACGGTCAAATAGAGCGTTGTTTCACCAACGAAAATTATGATAAATACGGCATATTTTATTAGAAATAATTTTTCGGTATCGTTTAGCATGAACGTTATTTATTGTTTAAATTTTCATTCGAATAAATAAATCATAAATATCCTACCCTAAAATTCCTGTATCTTTAACTCAACGCGAAACACCTTTCTCAGACATTTTTAGGCTTTCCTACTCCTCTAACAAGAACAACAACAATAGCAACAACAACAGGAAAGTAGTTTGTAGGCTTACTCCAGCGAAAATGAAGGAGTAGATGTCTCAAAAACCTCCCATATGTGCCTACCGGTCTCCAGAGGAGTGATTATCGTGTCCTCTAAAAATGTCGAGAGGTCACGAAAGGATCTAAATTATGGAAAGATATTTAATAGTTCGCAATCACGTTCGTGACCTAACATTTTTTTTCTAAATAAGTAGGGGTCAGACGGATTGGATATGGGTATCTCTCTCTCTCTCTCTCCCGTGTCGTGCTTGTCCGGTTACTAAAACAGTTGATATTTATATAGGTAAATGATGATCAACGCAGTTATCTCTCTCTCTCTCTCTCTCTCTCTCTCTCTCTCTCTCTCTCTCTCTCTCTCTCTACACACACACACACACGATAGGCTAATTATTATATCAAGAAATAATTTTCCTGGTTCATGAATTAGAGAACATTTACATTTTATGCAAAGGGCTTCCAGTTTCTTAATTATAGTTAATTTCAGTATTTATTAAAAATCGACTTTGAAAACACAGTGCCCATTTCGGAATGAAGCAGTTTTAGGTTTAGCCATAAGATATATATGTGTATACACACCACACACACACATATATATAAATAATATATATATATATATATATATATATATATATATATATATGTATATATATATATATATTATATATATATATATATATATATATATATATATGTCTTGTGTGTGTGTTTATGTGAATTCGGAGTCTAGTGGATATACCCAGTCAGTCCTCACCAACGGAAGAACCTGGGTTCGATTCCTAGGCGGGGCGGGTGATAACGCTTTGGTCAAGTCGTACCTACTTTCATGCTCTGTTGGCTCCATCAGGAATTAGCACCGCCTCATCAATACTAAACTAATAGTTGACAAGTGGAAGTCATTACCTATTGGAATCAGTTATATAAATATAAAATATATATATATATATATATATATATATAATATATAATATATATATATATATATAACGTATATATATGTGGTGTGGTATACAGCGGTGGGTACGAAAAAAAAATTCATATTTTCACGCTTGTGTTGGGCGTCGACGACTTTACTCTTCCACTCTACAAGTGTGGGCGTTGGTCTGGTGTGAGGCCGAACTGTGTTGTAACTGGAGGCATATTTTTTTCACGCATATTTTGAATATGAATTTTGTTGATTCAGTGTCAGGTCGTGTGGGAATTTCTGCGCTTCTCTCCTCTTTTGTTGTGCTTTGTTGTTGTTGATATTTTCCGGCCGGTCTGTTTATTTCTCATAATAATAGTTTTTGCTTGTGGTTTTCTGTCTGGTTAAGGAACGGGTGACTTAATAGAGGAGGTTTAAATGAATTATGTTGTGATTTGTATTATTTATAAACTCCAGGTGATCCCATTTTCTATCTTAAGAGAGGGACGTTGCATTAGGAGTTCAGGAGAAAATCATGTAAGGTATTTTCTTCAATTTAACAGGTTAGTTCTTTCTCTCTCTCTCTCCAAAGCGGAAATCCCGTTATATTAAATCATGTACGTGGGCTTTCTGCAGTTTTTATCTCTCTCTCTCTCTCTCTCTCTCTCTCTCTCTCTCTCTCTCTCTCTACTCTAAAGCGCAAATCCGTTATATAAAACATCAATGTGTGTGGGCTTTCGCAGTTTTTATCTCTCTCTCTCTCTCTCTCTCTCTCTCCGAAGAGCAAATTCCGTTATATAAAATCATGTATGTGGGTTTTCTAAGTTTTATACTTCTCTCTTTCTCTCTCTCTCTCTCGTAGTTAGCCATCTTGCTTTTGGGTGAGACGTACCCCGCGTGAAGTCAGATTAATCAACAGATTATCACAAGTTTAACATACGACTAGAATTTGGAGCATATCTAGAAGTGTTCGTGAACTATCGGTGATAAGATTAGTGTGAAAAATAGTTAGGATAAAGCATCTTCTAAGTTAGTTTAACAAGTGTAATACTGAAATCAGAACAAGATGGCAGTAAGTTCCAACTGCGGGAAGGAGGTGGCGTAATTTAGCTTGCTTGGCGGATTTCGCAATACCGATGAGGTAGCAGGAAGGGAACTGGCATTTCTCATCTATGAAATTCAGCAACAGTCCTAACCAAAAGATACAAAAGCATTCATAGATATATTAGAAGGATATAATCCTTCAAACTGGAACAAATCTAATGAAAAACATCTTGAAAATAATTGAAGAAGTTCCAAATAAATCCAAGTGGTCAAGAGACTCATAAAGAAAATATACATAAACCAACATATTCCGACAAAGAAATGAATAAGGTGAATCTTGTGAATATCCTAATTGATGCATTAGGAAAAAGAATGCCAAAAGCATGCAAACTGTGTAAGGTTTGGTATAGCATAGTCAATCCACAAAACCTAATCAGAAAATGTGCTGCATGCAACATTCCGACCCATCCACAGTGTGCTGAGGTAATGCAAGATTTGAGAAAAGATACAAGAATTTTTTGTTCAACATATCTATCATGGATAGACAATGTTATTAAATCAAGATTGAATGTACAAATAGTTGAGGATGAAGAAGAGAGAAGAAGAAGAAGAAAAAGAAGAAGAGGAAAACGGAAGAGAAGAAAAGTAAACAAAAATGAAATGACAGAAAAAAATAAGGAAAACAAAGAACAAGATAAAAGTATGGATGCAGAGATACTCATTGATACTACATATGAGGCAATAAAGCAGCATACCTACGAAGAAATAAATTACGATATGACAACAGAAAAGCAAATCCCGAAGAGGCTCTACCAGATCTACACAATGACGGGAAAGAGGAAAAAATAGACAAGAAAGACAAAATCTGCAACCTTTTGAAAGAGGGAATTGCAGATTTGGAGAAAGATGTTACTACAAACATCCTAAGGTATGTCAAAACTATGAAATATATGGTAAATGTGCATACTTAGATGGCTATGGGGATGATTGCAGAGATCTGCATCCAAAAAATATGTAAAAACTAAAAGAAGGAAAAGGATGTAAGTTCGACAAAAAATGCAAATATATGCACCCTGTAGCCATGAATCATAATCAAATAAATAACCAACCAAGTAATAAAATCCAAAATAAGAAAGAAACAAATAAAGAGAGAAATCAAGAATATCAGGTAAAAGAGAAAAGCAACCACCAACCAATGAGATATGCAGAGGTGTCAGCAAAAAATTTCAAAGCATCAGCTCCGAAATTCTACTCAAGAGAATAATAACTGTATTTATTATGCAAGAGGATATTGCAGAAACGGAGAAAATTGCAGATCAGACACAAAATGAATAATTATGATGAAGGAAGATCAAATATTATGGAAAAGTTGGATTTTTTATGTCAGAATTTCTGGAAATGAAAAAAAGAACAACATACCAGAACAGGAAAGAGACATGGGAAAATCCTTATTACTACAACCAATATTAAATGAAGGAGAAAACACGCGCAAACCATCATAGTGATGAATGCGCAGGGTTTAGTTACGAGTAACTCAAAAAGAAAAATAGAGTACTTAGAAGAACTAACCCAAAATGAAAAAGAAAAATAGATATAATGAATATAAGTGAAACTGGTATTCCCAAGAGACTGGGAATGATGATCAAATAAAAGGGTTGTTCCAAACTTATAGATCAGATAGAAAATAGGAATCAAGGGGGAACCGCAATATTGGGAAAGACAAAAACAAGGAAAAAATATATGAGAAATATAGTAACTCAGAATGTGAACTAATAGCGGTAGAATTTGAATCTGAAAAAATTGATGAACATAGTAATATATAGACCTCCTAATACTAAAGAGTTTGACTTAATAATTGAAAAATTGGATGATATATGTAGAAATCACAAGGACTGGACTATTCTCCTATCTGGTGACTTCAACTTTCCTTTCGTAGAATGGAAAGAACGAATAGGAGACTGTGGTTGTACTTATACATATAAAAAAAGAGAGTAATAGTAGTGCAGAAGATAAGAGGCAATTTGAAAAGCTATTAGATATGCTACTAGAATACAACATTCAAACAAATAAATCACCTGCCAACAAGAAAGGAAAATACTTTAGACCTAGTATTTGTGAACGAGATGAATTATGTTAAAGAAATAATAGTTTATAATGCGAGTATTTCAGATCATAATGTCATAGAATTAACAGTTCATTCCAAAGCAAAGTGAAAATAGAGATAAGCAAGAAATGAAAAGTGGGAAGGATATGGAAAATACAACTTCTACAGTAAAATATAAAATGGTCAGAAATTAATGAAGAATTAAACAAAGATTGGGATAAACATTTTCGTAAGATGACATAAGGGTAAATACGGAGATATTATAAATAAAATGGAGAAAATAGTGGATAAATATATCCCGAAGAAGAAAAGTAAAAACATCATTCATGCATACCAAGAGACAGAAGGATCTTGTTCCAGAAAATCAGAATGGAAAAAAGGTCTTGCAAAAGAAAAAAATGCATGGAAAGTTATAGAACTAAAAGTAAGATAGAAAATGCAGAACAAAAGATTATACAATCAAAAGAAAATGAAAAAACGGGACTTGGAAGAAAAAACCCTATTATAAATATCAAGCAAAACCCCAAACTATTATACTCATATGCGAAGAAGATGAATAAAAGAAGAATAGAAATAGGCCCTCTGAGAATTGAAGGGAGATTAACGAATGAAAAAAAAGGAATTTGCAACATACTGGCAGAACGATATAAGAGAGAATTCACCCCTAGAATAGATAATGAAGATAATGATATAGAAGTAAGGGACGAAAATAGTGAATATTTAGCTGACATAGAAATTAATGAAGCTGATATTGTGCAGGCAATTAATGAAATTCAAAATGGAGCTGCTGCAGGGCCGGATGGAGTGCCTGCTATTTTTGTTAAAGAAGTAGTTCATTTCTATCGCAAAGCCACTTGCAATATTATTAAGACAAAGTGTAGATAACAGGCAAGATTTATGATGAGCACAAATTAGCATATTATCACCCCTACTTCAAAAGTGGATCAAGACTAGAGGCAAGTAATATAGGCCTGTGAGTCTAACATCACATATTATGAAAGTGTATGAAAGGGTAATGAAGAAAAATATATGAAACATTTAATAAAATAATTTGTTTATATAGGACAACACGGTTTCGTACCCGGAAAAAGTACACAAACCCAACTGTTAGTCCACCGTGAGAACATATTCAAAAATATGAAAAGCGGAAATGAAACAGATGTGGTTTATCTAGACTTTGCAAAAGCTTTTGACAAAGTAGACCATAATATATTAGCAAAGAAAATTAGAAAACACAATATCGTAGATAAAGTAGGAAGATGGTTAAAAGAATTTTTGACACAACAGAAAACAGATAGTTATTGCAAACGATGAGAAATCGGATGAAACCAAGGTAATATCCGGTGTGCCACAAGGTACGGTGCTAGCTGCAATATTGTTTGTTATTATGATTGAAGACATAGACAGTAATGTTAAGGATTCGGTAGTGAGTAGTTTCGCGATGACACAAGAATAAGTAGAGAAATTACTTGTGATGAAGATAGGAACGCTCTACAAGAGACCTTAACAAAGTATATGATTGGGCAGAGGTAAATAGGATGGTATTTAACTCTGATAAATTTGAATCAATAAATTATGGAGACAGAGAAGGAAAGCTATATGCATATAGGGGACCTAATATGAGACAATCACAAATAAGGAAGCAGTTAAAGACCTTGGTGTGATGATGAATAGGAACATTGTTATGCAATGATCAAATAGCCATTCTGTTGGCAAAATGTAAAGCAAAAATGGGAATGTTGTTACGGCACTTCAAAACAAGAAAAGCTGACACATGATTATGCTTTATAAAACATATGTTCGTAGTCCACTTGATATTGCAATATGATATGGTACCCACACTATCAAAGGATATTGCACAAATAGAGAGTGTACAAAGGTCCTTTACAGCTAGAAATAGAGAAGTTAGGACCTAGACTACTGGGAAAGACTACAATCCTTAAAATTATATAGTCTAGAAAGGAGAAGAGAACGCTACATGATAATTCAGCATGGTAACAGATAGAAGGAATAACAGAAAATATCATGGAACTAAAAATATATCAGAAAGAGCAAGCAGAGGTAGATTAATAGTGCCCTAAACTATACAGGAAAAATAAGGAAAGCACACAGAACATTAATCCACTACGCACCAGCATCGATAATGCAGCGTCTATTCAATGCGTTGCCAGCTCATCTGAGGAATATATCAGGAGTGAGCGTAGATGTGTTTAAGAATAAGCTCGACAAATATCTAAAACTGCATCCCAGACCATCCAAGATTGGAAGATGCAAAATATACCGGAAGATGTACTAGCAACTCTCTGGTAGACATTAGAGGCGCCTCACCATGAGGGACCTGGGGCACCCGAACGAACTGTAAGGTCTGTAAGGTAAAGGTAAGGTCTCTCTCTCTCTCTGACACACACACACACACCAAAGCGCAAATCCCATTATATTAAATCATACCTGGCGTTTTCTGCAGTTCTCTCTCTCTCTCTCTCTCTCTCTCTCTCCTCTCTCTCTCTCACTAAAGCGCAAATCCCGTTATATAAAATCATACCTGGCGTTTTCTGAAGTGTCTCTCTCTCTCTCTGTCTCTCTGTCTCTCAAACCGCAAACCCCGTTGTAGAACGAATTTTGCTGTAGTTTAGATATCGATGTAGAAATAAATATCAACCATTTTCTTTTTGAATCTCACTTAATTTTAAAATCTTGTAGTCATATATAATCCGACAATGCTTTGGGGGAGCTTTTTTATTTATTTATTTTATTTTATTTTTTTTTTTACAAACTTTCAGAAGTATCCATTCCTTGCAAACGAATTTGGAACATTTATCGTCGAAGCCGACTACAGACGTATATATGAAATTAGTATTGTATTACTAGATATTCGCAGGACTGGTGAAGCCCAGAGAACTCACCTAGTTGGTCGTTGCGTACGTTATGTTTAGATTTGATGTATTCGGTGGATTTCCTTTGGTGTCCTTCGTCGAAGCTTGGCGGATGGAGCCGTTCATCTAACTACCGACGGATAACTTGTTCAGCAGAATTGAATTTACTTGGTTTCGTCGCATTCATTTGAATTTACTTGGTTTTGTCTCATTCACTTGAATTCACTTGGTTTTGTCTCATTCATTTGAATTCACTTGGTTTTGTCTCATTCATTTGAATTTACTCGGTTTTGTCTCATTTATTTGAATTTACTTGTTTTTGCCTCATTCATTTGAATTCACTTGGTTTTGTCGCATTCATTTAAATTTACTTGGTTTTGCCTCATTCATTTGAATTTACTTGGTTTTGTCTCATTTATTTGAATTTACTTGGTTTTGTCTCATTCATTTGAATTCACTTGGTTTTGTTGCATTCATTTAAATTTACTTGGTTTTGTCTCATTCATTTGAATTTACTTGGTTTTGTCTCATTCATTTGAATTTACTTGGTTTTGTCTCATTCATTTGAATTCACTTGGTTTTGTCTCATTAATTCGAATTTACTTGGTTTTGTCTCATTCATTTGAATTTTACTTGGTTTCGTCGTATTCATTTGAATTTACTTGGTTTCGTCGCATTTATTTGAATTTACTTGGTTTTGTCTCATTCATTTGAATTTACTTGGTTTTGTCTCATTAATTCGAATTTACTTGGTTTTGTCTCATTCATTCGAATTCACTTGGTTTCGTCGCATTAATTTGAATTTACTTGGTTTCGTCGCATTTATTTGAATTTACTTGGTTTTGTCTCATTCATTTGAATTTACTTGGTTTTGTCTCATTCATTTGAATTTACTTGGTTTTGTCTCATTCATTTGAATTTTACTTGGTTTCGTCGCATTCATTTGAAT